>NW_025959111.1:0-89267 GCF_023159225.1 Perognathus longimembris pacificus | reverse complement strand
TCCTCATGGTCAAGGAATTGTCAAACGGCCAACGGTTTGTTAAAACACCAAATTTCTAAATTAAAAGGGGGGGAACTATACCCCTTCTCTCCTGTTAATATACTTTCTCATACTTTATTCATACAAAATTTTTTAAATTTGGATTTCAATGGCCATTCTGCAGCACAGCGGTTCTGGAAAAGAGAGAGCAAATTGATTTCAATGGCCATTCCGCAGCCCAGCGGTTCTGGGAAAAGAGAGAGTAAAGAGCTTTTGCCCAAGTTAAGTGAAAAGATCCTTTAACAAGTGCTTGGCACAGGCCCGATCCGGTACTGACATGGGGTCGAGGACATGTCTGTGTTTTTCCACAGGATGAAAATGATGCCCGCTGGCTACCTGAGCGTTGTGTTCGGATTGTGGAAACTCATCAGAATGGTACAAGCGCTGACCCACTGGGCTTATGTGCCAGATCCACAGATTGTGCACCCTGCGACCTGGGAGGGAGCTGAGGTGTTTGTCCATGTCAACAGATCAGCGTACGGTACAGCTCCAGACCCTTTTGTCCAGCACGTTAAGATGGGAGATTTTGCAGCTTCTGGCATTGGAACCCCTTTATGTTTTACAACTGACTCCAACAGTTATATTCCAGGCTGTACTGTGATGCAATCCATAAAATATAGAATTTGGATTCCTGATAATAGTCAAGTATATAATATACAAATGGCTTCATTGCCTACCTGGTTTCCTGTACATGCCAATTCTACCTCGTCCTTCATGATACCTCGCTGCATCAACTCCTCTCAATTTGTAGAATCCACGGAGAACTGCACCCCGTAAAGTGTAGACACGATCACCCTTTTATAACCAATATTCAGGAACTAATTCTCAGCTGATGGACTGGTCTGGAGCTAATCTCACCAATAAGTTCAACCCAGGTCTGTGGTGGATGAATGGACGCCCTCAGCGCCATGTCTGGATGTTAGTGGCTGCTCTGAATAATATCTCCTGGCCCACTTCTACTTCTTTAAAAAAAATATTATGAGTTGTGTAACACCCCCTTATGCTATTATGTATGGACCTTTTAATATTTCTATAGGAGCCATGTACTTTGATGTTACCTGCACTAACTGTTCTTTTACAAATTGCTTGTATAGTGGTCTTACTGATTCTGTAATTATTATTAAGCAACCACCATTTGTTATGCTTCCTGTAAACTTATCTGAAGCTTGGTATAAAGAAACAGGTATTCAAGTGTTAAAACATTTAAAAGAACTTATGCGCCCTAGACGATTTGTAGGGCTATTATTAGCAGGAATTTTAGCCTTTATTGCTTTAGCTGCCTCTGCTGCAGCGGCTACTGTGGCTTTAACACAAAATGTGCAGACAGCTCACCATGTTAATCAGCTTGCTCATAATACCACGCAAGCCCTGCACTTTCAAGGCAGGATTGATGATAAGGTAGAACAAAAGTTAGAAGCATTTTATGAATCTGTGTTGTCACTGGGAGAACAAATTGGTGCCTTACAAACTTTGCAATGGGTACGCTGTCATGCTGTGTTTGACTTTTTTCCTGTGACCCTCCATAAGTATAATGGGTCGAGCTATCCTTGGGAACAAGTTGTAGCACATCTAAATGGTATTTGGCACCATAATAACTTGTCCTTAGATCTCTTTCAACTCCATAGACAAATAGCCGGACTAGAACAGGCCCCGCCCTTGGATTTTAAAGTGGCAGAAACAGCAAAAGAACTGTTTGAACAACTTCAACAGTATGTCCCTTCCTTATCTAATGTTAAGGGGCTGCTAATGACATTGCTCGGCCCAGGGATACTTTTGCTGATGGCTTGCCTATGTCTTCCTTGCATTGTACGCATATTGCAGAACTCTTTCATGAGTTTAGCCAGCCAGCTCCATAAGGTCAAGCTCCAAGTAAATGAATTTCCACCGAGAGGAACCGCAGCCAGAGACGGGTATGAGGCAGTGCCAGCCTAGACCGACCCTAAGACAGGGCCTTCAGCACTGCTCTGAAGTTGTTCCCTAAGACGGGAAAGGCAGGCTGAGGTACTCACCCCACCTAAGACAGGCGGGTTCGCTTCTTTTAATAAAAAGACAGGGGAACTGTCGGTAGCCGAGCTAGCAGCTAAGCTCATCCTGACCTCTGGCTGTGCCGATGTCGCCAAGATGTCGGGAGCCAAACTTGCACCTAGGTTCATTATCACCTCTGGCTGTGCTGTTACCGCCAGGATATGCTAAAGGCAAAGTCCACTGCCACTGTCCGGAATTGCTTTGTTACCTTGTGATTACTGTAATAAAATGTTGTAAACTTCAAAGCCTCTTTGTGTTCTGGAATTTTAACAACCCTATGCTATTCCCTGGTTCCAAAACTGCATATAAGCTGGAAGTTAAGAATAAACTGGTGCTGCCGTCTTGAGGTTCAACCTTGCGGCTGCAGACTTCCCGTACCCCATCTTTGTCTCTTGTCTTTTTTCTCTTGCCTTATTTTTCCTTTTCGGTATCCCTGCCGCCCCTCAGTCAGGATTCTTGTCCCCCTGCTGGCTGGCCAGGCAGGAGGGATGTGCGGCTCTACACATACTGTGCATCCCCGAAGGCCTGTGAGAACTAGTGAGAACTTACAGCAAACCCCAAGGGGCCCTGTGCCCTTTTTGCTATGGCAACTCCAGTTGGAACACTGGCTCAAGTCAGCAGGAGGCGCCTAGTACCTGGCCATGTCACAGAGCTCCAAACCATATGGGCACTGCCCAGAGGCTTCCCAGCACCCCAGGTGCAAATGCACTGTTAGTGAGGCACCAGGAGGCCCTGCTGGCCTGTGAGCACCAACTGCCTACCTCTAAGCAGCCTCACTACCCCTCCCTTAAGGCTGTTCCTGTTGGAATGCAAATGAAAGCACACATCAACAAAGTGGGCAAGGAATGGAGAAACAAAACATCCGGCCACCCCCCTGAGGCTTTTCTGCATAGTGGGTCGCATATGTGCAGTCCTTCCTGCTCAGAAAAACACAGGGCTGCTGCCTAGCAAGCCAGGCAAGGTCTTCAGGTGGTCTTGGCCAAGGGGGCAGAGGCCGTTTCCAGACCAATCGGATGTCAGTCATAAAACCAGAAGGCAGGAAAGGAGTGCCGCTTCCCTCCTACCTTTGTCACAAACCTCCTGTGCACAGAAAAGGAGCAGAGGGGCTTGGGCACAGAGCAGGCAGACAACAGATTAGATAAATAGGGATTGGTGTTCACCAGAGGACTGAGAGATCCCAGGTGTGCAGAGGGTGAGAGCAGAGGGAGATTTGGAGAAGATAAGAAGGGCTAAGCCAGGGTGAGGCAGTTGTAATTTCCCCAGAAGAAGTGAAGAGGTGCATGGGGAGGTGTGCAGCCTGTGAACCTCAAGAGGAGGAGGGGGAAATTGGAAGCAGAGGCAGAGGCAAAGAGGCAGTGACGCAGAGGCATGTGTGAGTTGAAAGCAGTCCAGAGCAGCAAGGCAGGGACAGGAGGGCTAGGAGAGAGAACTCGGAGGGAGTTATCAGCAAAGGAGGTATGTGTGCAGGGGACAAGCCTCAGGAACTCAGCTGCAGATGGCAGGTGGTGGCTAGGAAGGCCAGGTTGGGCGCCCCAACACCCTGGGACCAAGTAGAAGGGAGAAGAGGCAAGGGATTCTGGGGCACAGGCCTGCCCCATTCTCTGCGCGCAGCGCTGTGCTTTAGGGTGTAGACCTGAGGGGTAACGAATGCCATCCTTGGTTGGGGCACTACTGGGGCGTAATCATGTGGTCCTGTTACATTGACATTTCTGCCTTGATTGCTTTCCCGAAGAGTTTGTTGCTACCCAGGTCTCCGAAGCTGCATGGTTCAGGGAATGGGAGACTGGTGAGGACAGCAGGGGGAGGCCCAAGTGCCAATGGACTGTCCAGTAAGCAGCGCTGGGCTCCTTAGCCACGCCCACCACAAGAACAACACCCTGGACTTGAGCAAGTAGGACACAGTCTTCGAAAACCCCTTAGCAACTTCCAAGCCACTGTGTACTGGGTGCGCTCACGTGTGCGTGTGTGTGCCCCTGCTTGCCTACATGCATGTGTTCCTGATGCTGTACAGGAGTGTGCTTCCTAAGCCTAAGTCTGCATATGTGCAAATAGGTATGTGGATGTAGATCCAGGAGGACCCGGCACAGTGTGTTATAGTGAGCATGTGGGGGTGGCGGGGAGGAAGAGAGAGAAAGAGAGAGAGAGAGTAGGCTCGCCTGTGAGGAATTTTTTGTTCATGTGCGGTTGCATGAGTGTGTCAGGTATGAGGTTGGACAGAGGGAATTCAAAGTGTTTACACGTTACTTGTTTTTTGAAGTTCCCGGAAACCAATCATATGGCGAAGGCTCCCCTCTTGTGCTGTCCTCTACACAAAGGTCTCCGTACTCGATGCCAAGCTGCCTCTGCTCTTGGAGATCTGCATGACAGTGATGATGCTGCCTATGAATATCATTGCTGGGTGCTAGTGTGCCTTGGTCACGGCAGGGAAGGGTCAGATATCCCTTTCCCTGGTGTCTTAGCAGAGCTTCCTGAAGGAGCCTAAAACATATGGCTGTGAGCCACGGGCACCAGGATTGCCAGCTCCTGCCTCTAGCCAGTATAATCCTTGGCTGCTCAATAGCAGGAAGTAGCAGGCAGGGATCTGGGCCAGAGAGGCCAAGGCAAGCTGGAAGACAAGAGTTAAGCAGACACTAGCGCAGAAAGGAGATGCCCAGATTCGCTGACCTGCTAACCTTGTATCTCCCTTATGCTCTGAGCAAGAGAGATGAGGTTGATTGTGAGAGAGGTGGCGGATCCATACACCACCCACTTCCAGGGACTGGCAAGGGCAGAGGCGGTGGGGAGCTGTGTCACACGGGTTCAACCAGGATGTGGGAAGATGGAGCAGGAGGGGAGGTGGAAAGTGTATTTGCCTAGGACCCCGGGCCAAGCCGTTCCCAGCAGAATGGTCAGGGGAGGGATGTGCGGCTCTACACATCCTGTGCATCCCCGAAGGCCTGTGAGAACTAGTGAGAACTTACAGCAAACCCCCAAGGGGCCCTGTGCCCTTTTTGCTATGGCAACTCCAGTTGGAACACTGGCTCAAGTCAGCAGGAGGCGCCTAGTACCTGGCCATGTCACAGAGCTCCAAACCATATGGGCACTGCCCAGAGGCTTCCCAGCACCCCAGGTGCAAATGCACTGTTAGTGAGGCACCAGGAGGCCCTGCTGGCCTGTGAGCACCAACTGCCTACCTCTAAGCAGCCTCACTACCCCTCCCTTAAGGCTGTTCCTGTTGGAATGCAAATGAAAGCACACATCAACAAAGTGGGCAAGGAATGGAGAAACAAAACATCCGGCCACCCCCTGCAGGATTTTCTGCATAGTGGGTCGCATATGTGCAGTCCTTCCTGCTCAGAAAAACACAGGGCTGCTGCCTAGCAAGCAGGCAAGGTCTTCAGGTGGTCTTGGCCAAGGGGGCAGAGGCCGTTTCCAGACCAATCGGATGTCAGTCATAAAACCAGAAGGCAGGAAAGGAGTGCCGCTTCCCTCCTACCTTTGTCACAAACCTCCTGTGCACAGAAAAGGAGCAGAGGGGCTTGGGCACAGAGCAGGCAGACAACAGATTAGATAAATGGGGATTGGTGTTCACCAGAGGACTGAGAGATCCCAGGTGTGCAGAGGGTGAGAGCAGAGGGAGATTTGGAGAAGATAAGAAGGGCTAGGCCAGGGTGAGGCAGTTGTAATTTCCCCAGAAGAAGTGAAGAGGTGCATGGGGAGGTGTGCAGCCTGTGAACCTCAAGAGGAGGAGGGGGAAATTGGGAAGCAGAGGCAGAGGCAAAGAGGCAGTGACGCAGAGGCATGTGTGAGTTGAAAGCAGTCCAGAGCAGCAAGGCAGGGACAGGAGGGCTAGGAGAGAGAACTCGGAGGGAGTTATCAGCAAAGGAGGTATGTGTGCAGGGGACAAGCCTCAGGAACTCAGCTGCAGATGGCAGGTGGTGGCTAGGAAGGCCAGGTTGGGCGCCCCACCACCCTGGGACCAAGTAGAAGGGAGAAGAAGCAAGGGATTCTGGGGCACAGGCCTGCCCCATTCTCTGCGCGCAGCGCTGTGCTTTAGGGTGTAGACCTGAGGGGTAACGAATGCCATCCTTGGTTTGGGCACTACTGGGGCATAATCATGTGGTCCTGTTACATTGACATTTCTGCCTTGATTGCTTTCCCGAAGAGTTTGTTGCTACCCAGATCTCCGAAGCTGCATGGTTCAGGGAATGGGAGACTGGTGAGGACAGCAAGGGAGGCCCAAGTGCCAATGGACTGTCCAGTAAGCAGCGCTGGGCTCCTTAGCCACGCCCACCACAAGAACAACACCCTGGACTTGAGCAAGTAGGACACAGTCCTCGAAAACCCCTTAGCACCTTCCAAGCCACTGTGTAATGGGTGCGCTCACGTGTGCGTGTGTGTGCCCCTGCTTGCCTACATGCGTGTGTTCCTGATGCTGTACAAGAGTGTGCTTCCTAAGCCTAATTCTGCATATGTGCAAATAGGTATGTGGATGTAGATCCAGGAGGACCCTTCACAGTGTGTTATAGTGAGCATGTGGGGGTGGCGGGGAGGAAGAGAGAGAAAGAGAGAGAGAGAGAGTCGGCTCGCCTGTGAGGAATTTTTTGTTCATGTGCGGTTGCATGAGTGTGTCAGGTATGAGGTTGGACAGAGGGAGTTCAAAGTGTTTACACGTTACTTGTTTTTTGAAGTTCCCGGAAACCAATCATATGGCGAAGGCTCCCCTCTTGTGCTGTCCGCTACACAAAGGTCTCCGTACTTGATGCCAAGCTGCCTCTGCTCTTGGAGATCTGCATGACAGTGATGATGCTGCCTATGAATATCATTGCTGGGTGCTAGTGTGCCTTGGTCACGGCAGGGAAGGGTCAGATATCCCTTTCCCTGGTGTCTTAGCAGAGCTTCCTGAAGGAGCCTAAAACATATGGCTGTCAGCCACGGGCACCAGGATTGCCAGCTCCTGCCTCTAGCCAGTATAATCCTTGGCTGCTCAATAGCAGGAAGTAGCAGGCAGGGATCTGGGCCAGAGAGGCCAAGGCAAGCGGGAAGACAAGAGTTAAGCAGACACTAGCGCAGAAAGGAGATGCCCAGATTCGCTGACCTGCTAACCTTGTATCTCCCTTATGCTCTGAGCAAGAGAGATGAGGTTGATTGTGAGAGAGGTGGCGGATCCATTCACCAGCCACTTCCAGGACTGGCAAGGGCAGAGGCGGTGGGGAGCTGTGTCACACGGGTTCAACCAGGATGTGGGAAGATGGAGCAGGAGGGGAGGTGGAAAGTGTATTTGCCTAGGACCCTGGCCCAAGCCGTTCCCAGCAGAATGGTCAGAGGAGGGATGTGCGGCTCTACACATCCTGTGCATCCCCGAAGGCCTGTGAGAACTAGTGAGAACTTACAGCAAACCCCCAAGGGGCCCTGTGCCCTTTTTGCTATGGCAACTCCAGTTGGAACACTGGCTCAAGTCAGCAGGAGGCGCCTAGTACCTGGCCATGTCACAGAGCTCCAAACCATATGGGCACTGCCCAGAGGCTTCCCAGCACCCCAGGGGCAAATGTACTGTTAGTGAGGCACCAGGAGGCCCTGCTGGCCTGTGAGCACCAACTGCCTACCTCTAAGCAGCCTCACTACCCCTCCCTTAAGGCTGTTCCTGTTGGAATGCAAATGAAAGCACACATCAACAAAGTGGGCAAGGAATGGAGAAACAAAACATCCGGCCACCCCCTGGAGGCTTTTCTGCATAGTGGGTCGCATATGTGCAGTCCTTCCTGCTCAGAAAAACACAGGGCTGCTGCCTAGCAAGCCAGGAAAGGTCTTCAGGTGGTCTTGGCCAAGGGGGCAGAGGCCGTTTCCAGACCAATCGGATGTCAGTCATAAAACCAGAAGGCAGGAAAGGAGTGCCGCTTCCCTCCTACCTTTGTCACAAACCTCCTGTGCACAGAAAAGGAGCAGAGGGGCTTGGGCACAGAGCAGGCAGACAACAGATTAGATAAATGGGGATTGGTGTTCACCAGAGGACTGAGAGATCCCAGGTGTGCAGAGGGTGAGAGCAGAGGGAGACTTGGAGAAGTTAAGAAGGGCTAGGCCAGGGTGAGGCAGTTGTAATTTCCCCAGAAGAAGTGAAGAGGTGCATGGGGAGGTGTGCAGCCTGTGAACCTCAAGAGGAGGAGGGGAAATTGGGAAGCAGAGGCAGAGGCAAAGAGGCAGTGACGCAGAGGCATGTGTGAGTTGAAAGCAGTCCAGAGCAGCAAGGCAGGGACAGGAGGGCTAGGAGAGAGAACTCGGAGGGAGTTATCAGCAAAGGAGGTATGTGTGCAGGGGACAAGCCTCAGGAACTCAGCTGCAGATGGCAGGTGGTGGCTAGGAAGGCCAGGTTGGGCGCCCCACCACCCTGGGACCAAGTAGAAGGGAGAAGAGGCAAGGGATTCTGGGGCACAGGCCTGCCCCATTCTCTGCGCGCAGCGCTGTGCTTTAGGGTGTAGACCTGAGGGGTAACGAATGCCATCCTTGGTTGGGGCACTACTGGGGCGTAATCATGTGGTCCTGTTACATTGACATTTCTGCCTTGATTGCTTTCCCGAAGAGTTTGTTGCTACCCAGGTCTCCGAAGCTGCATGGTTCAGGTAATGGGAGACTGGTGAGGACAGCAAGGGGAGGCCCAAATGCCAATGGACTGTCCAGTAAGCAGCGCTGGGCTCCTTAGCCACGCCCACCACAAGAACAACACCCTGGACTTGAGCAAGTAGGACACAGTCCTCGAAAACCCCTTAGCACCTTCCAAGCCACTGTGTACTGGGTGCGCTCACGTGTGCGTGTGTGTGTCCCTGCTTGCCTACATGCGTGTGTTCCTGATGCTGTACAACAGTGTGCTTCCTAAGCCTAAGTCTGCATATGTGCAAATAGGTATGTGGATGTAGATCCAGGAGGACCCGGCACAGTGTGTTATAGTGAGCATGTGGGGGTGGCGGGGAGGAAGAGAGAGAAAGAGAGAGAGAGAGAGTCGGCTCGCCTGTGAGGAATTTTTTGTTCATGTGCGGTTGCATGAGTGTGTCAGGTATGAGGTTGGACAGAGGGAGTTCAAAGTGTTTACACGTTACTTGTTTTTTGAAGTTCCCGGAAACCAATCATATGGCGAAGGCTCCCCTCTTGTGCTGTCCGCTACACAAAGGTCTCCGTACTTGATGCCAAGCTGCCTCTGCTCTTGGAGATCTGCATGACAGTGATGATGCTGCCTATGAATATCATTGCTGGGTGCTAGTGTGCCTTGGTCACGGCAGGGAAGGTCAGATATCCCTTTCCCTGGTGTCTTAGCAGAGCTTCCTGAAGAAGCCTAAAACATATGGCTGTGAGCCACGGGCACCAGGATTGCCAGCTCCTGCCTCTAGCCAGTATAATCCTTGGCTGCCCAATAGCAGGAAGTAGCAGGCAGTGATCTGGGCGAGAGAGGCCAAGGCAAAAGGGCAGACAAGAGGTAAGTGGAAACCTGCCCAGGGAGGAAATGCCCGGATCCGCTGACCTGTTTTTCTTGTATCTCCCTTGTGCTGTCAGGAGACAGATGACATGGAGGGCGAGAGAGGTGGCAGATCCAGACACTGGCCGCTTCCAAGTCTGGCAAGGGCTGAGGCGGTGGGCAAGCTGTCCCCACACGGGTTCAGCCAGGATGTGGGAGGATGGAGCAGGAGGGGAGGTGGAAATTGTATTTACCTAGAAACATGGCCCAAGCCAGCTCCAGCAGAATGGCCATGGAGGGATTTGGGGCTCCAGAGGTCCTGAGAACATCAACTATGACACTGTAACACAAGGGCTGGAGGAAGACTGACAGGATGACTTGCATTGTGCAGGTGTTTCTACCAGAAGAAAGAAGGCATTGTAGCAGGCAGGGTCAAGGCTAAGGCTACAGAATGAAAGTCATGTTTTCTGGCCCATGGGGAACTGAAGTATGCAAACGCTGGGCTGACAGCTACCATTTTATAACAGATGATCTGCTAATTGCATTTTATTAAATACTAAAAAAAGTTGGATGAGTAAAAGCATAAAAAATACTCGAAATGAGTACTAACTATGATAAGGGCATCCAAAGTCACAGGAAAACTTTCTTTAAGCCAAAAATGGATTCCACGACAGCATTTATTTCAAAATTTCTGTCTTCTCAGAATTAATGTTTTAAACAATGATTCGTATAACTATCAATATTCCAATGGTCTTCAAGTTAATGCATACAAACGTCAAATTTTGTAAGGTTTACAAAGATAGGAAATCCCAATTATAAGGTGATATAACTGTGGTAGATATGGAGAACTGCAAATTCTAGCAATAAGCAAATAAAGTAAAGGTAAACTCTGGAGACTAAGTTGTTTTTTATTTACATAAGGAGTTTTTGACTAGTAAATACCCAATCAATGTAAGAAGAAAAGGTATTCTCATCAGTGATAGTTGAATACTATCCTATCTCAAAACATTCTGGCTTTCTCTGAAATGGTTTTGAGAGGAGTCACTGTTTGGATTTTCCTTCTAAGTGTATAATGATTTAGCGCTAATGATACAAATGACTTAAATTAACATAATTCTGAGTGCATACTTGACTAACAAATCTTAAGATTTTAGATATATTTTAGGATTAAAGTGATTCCCAATTCAATGTTTCTATCGGACTGAAACTACCGTGCTATCTCCTCATTTCTTCTGAGTAGACACTATTAAACTTCTCCATGAGTTTACATATTTTTTACAAACTTATTAAATCATCAGGGACTCTGTCTTATGGTGTAGGAAGGACAGAAACACAAAACCAAAATGAAGCCAAACCTTCAAGAAATTGACACAAAAAGTACACAAAAGTCAGCCCTGGAAATAAGGGCAGAATAAGGGAAATAAGGGCTATCATTAGAAAGTAACCTAAAGGTTCAGGGGAAGGAGAAATTAGTTTTGGACAGGAAGACCAGTATCTGAACTGGCCCCCAAGAGGCCTGAAGTTAGAAGGCTGTTTGCGTGTTCCATACTAGCGGGAACAAATCACAGAGGGGAAAAAAAGAGAAAAGAAAAGAGGAAATCTGGGAATATGGAAAGGAGCTCCATTGTGAAAGGCTTTTAGTATCAGACCAGGAAGGACTAAAGGAAAAGCAGTCAATTCAGGTTTTTAAGAAGAAAAAAAATGCAATCAAAACCAGCTCAAAAGTAAGAGTTCTCCTCACTGTTCCTCAATAATCAGCTCTTGTCTGTTGAAACAAAAAGTAGTGTGCCTATGGTCCATACCTGTAATGAACCTACTCAGAAAGCTGAGATATGCAGATCACAATTTGAAGCCAGCCTGGGCAGAAAAGCCCATGAGACTCACGTCTAATTAATCATCAGAAAGCAAAAGGGAGCTGGGGCTCCAATGGCACAGCGCTGGACTTGAACAAAAATGCTCAGCTATAGTGCCAGGCCCTAGTTCAAAACTCAAGAGCACACACACACACACACTCACACACACACACACACCAGCTCAGAGATTACTAGACATAATAGCCTAAAAGTTGTCATTTGAGCCTAAATAAAGCTATATACAATGCTGATTGGGAATAACTACAAGGCCTTTAGAAGTAACAAATGCCATTTGTAAGGAAATGGAAGGACTTGGAAAAAATTATACTAAATGAAGTGAGACAGACCCAAAGAAACATGAACACTATGGTCTCCCTTATTGGGAATAATTAGTACAGGTTTAGGCAAGTTATAGCAGAGCATCACAAGGCCCAATTGCTATACCCTTATGAACACATAAGATGATGCTAAGTGAAATGAACTCCATGTTATGGATACAATTGTTATATCACAGTTGTAACTACTTTCAATGTCCCATGTGTATCTGTAGCTTCTACTATTGATGATGTTCTTGTATCACCTTCCTGTGGTTGTACCTACACTATCTCTGTAATTTATCTGAGTATATTGGAAACCGTGTATACTGGTATTGGAACTAGGAAATTGAAAGGGAATACCAAATTGAGAGACACAGGGTAAAAAAAGACAAACAAATACAAAAGCAATACGTGCAAAAATGTTTGGTGTAAGTGAACTGAACAACTCAGGGGGGAAAGGGTAAGGGGGAGAGTGGAGTGGGGTTGAGGAACAAGGTAACAAACAGTACAACAAATGTATCCAATGCCTAATGTATGAAACTGTAACCTCTGTACATCAGTTTAATAATTAAAATTTGAAAAAAAAGAAAAAAAATAAAGGAATTACGTCACAAGGATAGTAAAAAAAATATAAGTAACAAATGTAAGACTTATAGAAAAGCATGAACTGGATGACAGCAAGACAGAAAATAAAACAGTAGGCGGCTATCAGGAGGAATAGAATGAGCCAATAGATTCAGTCTTGGAGGTACGATGTAGAAGGTGACACTAACACATTTTATTTGGATGACCACCCTGTAACTACAACTCAAACCCCAGAGGTGAAATTCAACACAGAAGTTTCTTCCAAACAGAGGACAACGTCAATATCAAGACATTAAAAAAAGAGAGAGAAAGAGAGAGAGAGAGATCCAGTAAAATTCATGGGGGCTGTTCTTGCCAGCCCAAGGAAGAAAGGATTCTGAGGGGAAGAGACCAGCGAAAAAGAAGACAATCAAGAAAAATGTCATAAAAGAGAATGTAAGTTTGAGCAAGGAAGAACACTCAGAGAGACAAATGCTAGAGAGAGAGGAAACACCTGAGAAAGCACTTACGGTTTTCTTGTCAAAATCATCTTCCCCTTTCACACATCCTACACACATCCTACAGAATTGTTAAAACGATGACTGGTCTAGTCCTTGGCTAAGGTAGTTTGAAGTTTTTTAACCTATACCAACCTTGGTCTATTGATGACATGGGTCATGTCTGGGTCCTACGTGAAGGTTAAAATCTCATTGCTACCCAGGCTGTAAGCATGTAATCTATAATGGCACTGGACTCGGCTCTCCACTCCACTTCCCTCCATGGATACAGCACTTCAGAACTATTTGACACAAATTACCTATCTTCAGAACTGGCTTGAATCTAAGCTTCCATCCATCTCTACCCGTTTAATACAATCAAGCCAAGCCACTGCACGAATTGCCTCCCAGCAGCCCCTCCTCTCCTGTCATTCCCTGCACGGGATCATCTGTTGGTCAGACATCAATCCTACTCTCTGGTGAACAGCTGACTCTGTTAGGGGTCGGTAGAAGGACCACCCAGCAGCTGCACCATGTTTTAGAGACAAAGCATGGTGGCCAATGTTTATGAGAATTGGAATACGGGGAAGCAAAGCAGTTAAAGCCCTTGGTAAGTGAAGAAACATTGTGCAAGTTAGCTCTTGGGAAAATGTTCTCCAGTGACTTCTCTGACATCATTCACAAGGCAGACAAGCAGGCAGTAACAGTCAACTTGCAGATTATGCACTTAATCCTCATACACTTATTTTTATTTTTTTATTTTTTTTTTGGCCAGTCCTGGGCCTTGGACTCAGGGCCTGAGCACTGTCCCTGGCTTCTTCCCGCTCAAGGCTAGCACTCTGCCACTTGAGCCACAGCACCGCTTCTGGCCGTTTTCTGCATATGTGGTGCTGGGGAATCGAACCTAGGGCCTTGTGTATCCGAGGCAGGCACTCATGCCACTAGGCTATAGCCCCAGCCCCCCTCATGCATTTATTGACACTCTACTTGGTGCGAGACATTGTGTAAAGACTAGATCATTTACCCACTTTAATTCATAGGCATGACTGAAACCCTCAAAGACTCTCTTGTTCAAATCTAGTTTGGCTTTAAGATCAGAGATCAAATGCCAGCACCTCCAGACAGATATCCATGAACCTTTCTCAGGCAACAGTAACAACTCTTTTCTCCCAAGTCTCATAGAATGCTGTTCATGGACTTCTTTTATGAAACACAATGATCCTCATACATTGTAATTCTTTACATGTGCTCTCTCCTAATAAACTTTCTCTCTATATATGCACATATACATATGTGTCTATATATATGTGTGTATACATATGCGTATATATGTACATATACATACGTATATATGCATATATATAACTGAAATCCAAGATTCATGTCGTGATAATACCCCATTATCTTCCCACATCCCAAAGCATAATGCATCTCCTTTGATAATGAGTGCGTTCATGAGCTAGACTTTGTCCACCAAAGGCTCGATACATATTAGAAGTTTGATTATATAAAGGCAATAATCTTATTCTCTGCAATTAAAAGTCAATCTTAACATCTAAAAATAGGGAAAATAAAACTGTAAATAAGGGCAACATAGCAAATTATCCCAATTCCAATGTTAACACTTTATGTGGTACAATTTGATCAAGATGAGATTCAACTTCATCTTTCATCTTTCTATCTAATAGAGTTTTCTAAAAAGAAACAAATACATTAAATTACAAAATTTATAACTTAAGTGTTTCAAGTGAACTGTTTTGAAATACTTTAGTATATGAATTAATTCTTAAATCTTACGGGTTCATTAAAATGGCTCCAATGAGTATCCGATTCTCATCTATCAACAAAGTTATTTGTGAGCAAGGAAACTGGGTTACTGTGTGTTTTTGATAGTTTGGAATAGCTAAAATTCACATACCTTTCTAATTTACCATCATTTGGTTCAAATGGTCTAATTTACCAAAAGAAAATCTTGATTCTTTTTGAGAAAATACCTGAGGCTACATGGGCTAAATAAATAGGAAAAAGGACCCTAAGCCTTTTTGATTTCAGGAGATGAGTATCTAGTAAGAAGAGTAATGGGTTAGTGTTTAGAATTCTAGGTCCATGCTTAGATGAATGAGCTCTTTGTTGTCAGTAAGTAGTTGGCTTTGTCATTTTTTTTTTTTGGTGCCAGTTTTGGGACTTGAACCAGGATTCTGGGTGCTGCCCCTGAGCTTTTATGCTCAAGGCTACTATTCTACCATTTGAGCCAGAGCTCAGCTTCTGGCTTCTTAGTGGTTAATTGCAGATAAGGGTCTCACAGACTTTCCTGCCCACACTGACTTTGATCCACAATACTCAGATCTTAGCCTCCAGAGCAGCTAAGAATATGGGCACCTAGGTGTCTAGTACCCGGTTACTGGTTCTCTTGCCTTTAAACTAGATATGAGAACTTTAAAAGCTTGAAAATTGAAATTAAGTCAGAAGTAAGGAAATGGAAAAACATCCCATGCTCCTGGATTGGGAGGATTAATATAATCAAAATGGCAATATTGCCAAGGCTATCTACAAATTCAATGCAATACCCATTAATATCCCACCACCATTTTTTAATGAAATAGAGGAAGCAATCCAGAAATTCAAATGGAACAATAAAAGACCTAGAATAGCAAAAACAATCCTAGGCAGAAAGAACAGTGCTGGAGGAATAACAATACCCAACTTCAAGCTGTATTTTAAAGCTATAGTAATAAAAACAGCTTGGTATGGGCACCAGAACAGGCCTGAAGACCAATGGAACAGAATTGAAGACCCAGAAATGAACCCACAGAACTATGCCTACTTAATCTTTGATAAAGGAGCTAAAACAATAGTATGGAAGAAAGATATCCTCTTTAACAAGTGGTGCTGGCAAAACTGGCTCAACACATGCAACAAACTGAAACTAGATCCTTATATGTCACCCCGGCACCCAAATCAATTCCAAATGGATTAAAGACTTCGAAATCATAACAGACACCCTGAAAACACTAAAGGAAGGAGTAGGAGAAATACTTGGGCTCCTTGGCACAGGACGGAACTTCCTTAACAAAGACCCAGAAACGCTACAAATCAAAGAAAGGTTGGACAAATGGGACTGCATCAAACTGCAGAGCTTCTGCACGGCAAGTGACATAGCTCGCAAGATAAACAGAAAGCCCACAGACTGGGAGAAGATCTTTACTGGACATTCAACAGACAAAGGCCTCATATCTAAAATATATGCAGAACTAAAAATTACCTTCTTTCAAAACAAAACCGCAAAGAACCAATAGCCCCCTCATCAAGTGGGCTAAAGACTTACAAAGAGACTTCTCTGATGAGGAAATGAGAATGGCCAAGAGACATATGAAAAAATGCCCTACATCACTGGCCATGAAAGAAATGCATATCAAAACAACACTGAGATTCCATCTCACCCAGTAAGAATGTCCTATATAAAGAAAACTAACAATAACAATTGCTGGAGGGGATGTGGCCAAAAGGGAACCCTAATCCATTGTTGGTGGGAATGTAAACTGGTTCAGACACTCTGGCAAGCAGTATGGAGATTCCTCAGAAGGCTAAATATAGAACTCCCCTATGACCCAGCAGCCCCACTTTTGGGTATCTATCCAAAGACCACAAACAAAATCACAGTAATGCCACCAGCACAATAATGTTCATCGCAGCACAATTTGTCATAGCATGAATCTGGAGCCAAGCCAGATGCCCCTCAGTAGACGAATGAATCAGGAAAATATGGTACATATATACAATGGAATTTTATATTTCTATCTGAAAGAATGACATTGTCCCATTTGTAAGGAAATGGAAGGTCTTGGAAAAAATTATACTAAGTGAAGTGAGCCAGACCCAAAGAAACATGGACTCTATGGTCTCCCTTATTGGGAATAATTAGTACAGGTTTAGTCCTGTCATAGCAGAGCATCACAAGGCTCAATAGCTATACCCTTATGACACATAGATGATGCTAAGTGAAATGAACTCCATGTTATGGAAACAATTGTTATATCACAGTTGTAACTATTTTCAATATCCCATATGTATCTGTAGATTCTATTATTGATGATGTTCTTGTATCACCTTCCTGTGGTTGTACCTACACTATCTCTGTAATCTTATCTGAGTATATTGGAAACCGTGTATACTGGTATTGGAACTAGGAAATTGAAAGGGAATACCAAAATTGAAAGACACAGTGTAAAAAAAGACAAACAAATACAAAAGTAATACTTGCCAAAATGTTTGGTGTAAGTGAACTGAACACCTCAGGGGGCGAAAGGGAAAGGGGGAGGAGGGAGGGGGGAATGAGGGACGAGGTAACAAACAGTACAACAAATGTATCCAATGCCTAATGTATGAAACTGTAACCTCTCTGTACATCAGTTTGATAATAAAAATTGAAAAAAAATAAATAAAATTAGATATCTCTCAAAAGGTTTTTAATGAGATGCCATCAGTATGACACAGTCAGAATAAGGTTGAATTAAGTATCTCAGTACCTGTGGCCAACTTAAATTGACACATAAACCAATTAACTACCACAAATCTGCTCATATTTATCAATATACATCATCTTACATTATACCCAATCTCTCAATACTGACAGTAACAAGCATCCTTGTATCATAATTCATACATATATAACCAGACAAACTAGCCTTTCTCCAGAAGGAACACACCAGTACATGGGCAATGTTTATACTTCACAAGATCCAATCATTTAAGTGCAATAATAGGATGTACCAGGCAAGGCACTGGTGGCTCCCACTTGTAATCCTAACTATTCAGGAGGCTGAGATCTGAAGATCAAAGTTTAAAGTCAGCCCAGGAAGAAAAATCCATTGAGATGCTCATCTCCAATTAATCACTGGAAATCCACAAGTGGAGCTCAAAGTGGTAGAGTGCTAGTCTTAAGGAGAAAAGCTCAGGGGCAGGCTCTCAGGCTGAGTTCAAGCCCCATGACCACCCGAATTAAAAAAAAAAAAAGCAAGTGATGTCAAATTAACAACACTTAACACTACGATACCTCTTAGGTTACATAACAAGCAACTTAAGGAGAACACTGGGCTTAGTATATTTACATATGTGCACAGAAAACTCCTAAATGCACAAATACAATCATAAGTAAATAAAGAAGACATAGTCCTGACAATTATTTTACAGTTGCCCATGTGGTCACCTGTGGTTACTTATAATTACTTTCTCTCTCTACTTATTCTGTTTTCCCTTTGTCTCACCAAGCTACTTATGGTTTTATACTGGGCCAGGTAATACAAACCTTCATTCTTAAAGGGTCTGTACAACTGATAGTCCATTAGATATGGTAACTGTAATAGTTTTCCATCGGGGTGGGAATGTGACTTAGTAGTAGAGTGCTTGCCTAGCATGCATGAAACCCTGGGTTCGATTCCTCAGCACCACATATATAGAAAAAGTCAGAAGTGTCTCTGTGGCTCAAGTGGCAGAGTGCTAGCCTTGAGCAAAAAGAAGCCAGGGACAGTGCTCAGGCCCTGAGTCCAAGCCCTAGGACGGGCAAAAAAAAATAGTTTTCCATCGACCCTAATCACAGAACACGTTAATACCAAAAGGCACCTTCGGGGATCTTCTAGGACCCAGACACTAGGAAGTAGCTATCCGATACCCCCTGATTGCAAACAGATCCATCACCCCAGCCAGCACAGTAGCTTCCTTCTTTGCTTGTCCATTCAGAGGCATGAGAAAGCCACAGCGTCCAGGGAGCAGAATTCACTTCCAGTTCAATGGAACCATTGTGTCTCCCGATTGAAACATTCCTTCCTTTAGGACAAAGGCCTCTAGGTCAGCACAAAGTAAGATCATAGGAACCGGAAACAAAAATTTTGTTAATGGGTCACTAAGAGTAATCGTGGTGTCACTACCATGTTCACCATATGATTCTTCAATCCATTGATTCTAATTTCAGAGAAAAATCCCACCTATTCAATTCACAGTATCACAGTCTCCTGGGGAAGCTTGGTAGGCTTGATGGGAGTTATGGCATCATGACAAAGTCTTCCACCACACTGTCCTGCCAGCAGCTGCAGGATGTCATAGCAAACCAGTGAATTCTACCACCATGAGCATTATGTCTATCCTTTGCTGGAAGGTGAGTCCCTTGACCAGAAGCAATGCTATTTGAATACCATGATGGCAGATCAAACATTCTATAAGTCCATGGATGGTAATTTATCACAACCATTGCATGCAAGGAAGGTGTATATATAGGAAATGAGAATTCCAGTAAGAACAAATACTGCTCTATGACAAAAGTGATCCGAAGAAATATATCCACCATCATTAGCTTCAATCACTCTGGAAAACAGTACCCTATCAGCCACCACTACTCATCTCTTTGGTCAGCTGACTGGGCGATCAGCAATGGCCATAGCTGGGTCAGCATGGCGAGTCAGTCATGCTTTCGAAGCCATGCATAGTCCCCACCCAGTGGTTCATGGCCATTTTGCACATGGCTCCATTGTGTAAGAACAGGAGTGGCATGGGAAAAAGGATGATTTCTAGCCACAAAACGGAGCAATCTTTTCACTTAATTACAAACATCATCCTCCACTCAGGTTATCTTTTGGTATTGTGCCCACTCAGCAAGTTCTACCACCTACCTCATCCCCAATTTCCTTGTGACCAATTTTCCAGTCATGCCTCTTCTAAATCCCTAACCAGCTAGCCAAACAATTCACACAAGAGCTCATACATCCATAAAGTCACTCAACTGGCCCCTTCTCCCTGTAAGCCAACCAACAGAGACACTGCTCAATGTTCTGCCCACGTAGAGAATTTCCCTTTACCAGCGTCCTTTCAAGGTCATCCTAGTACAGAGTCAAAGTGCTACAACTATCTACTCTTACATGGTGCCTGAATATCCCACAGAAGGTTCTGTAAAGCAGGCCCCAGTTTCTTCTTCTGTCAGCTGATCACAGGAAACTTACTCTAAAGCCACAGGTATGGAATGAGAAGAATAAGAGTGCGACAGGACTTCAGCCCATAGGCATTTGGGCTATTTCTTATAACTTACTTGTTCCTCTCTTTACTACTGGGAAGCATGTATATTCTCATCTGAATATTTGTGAGGTATTGAATTTTTGAAATCTATTTTGAGATTCTATCGTTTTAGATTTTCAGAGGAATAGGAGTAGAAAGAATCATCAAGAATAAAGATTAACAGAATTTTAATCTCACATCCTATTATTATTTTTCCAATTTCACCAAAACCTCATTTTTTCAGACTAGTGTTCAATTGAAATCCTCTTAATGCTCATGAGGCTTTTGTGGCAACATGGCAAAACGTCTAAGAATTACAAAGACCTAAGTTTGATATTTGCCAATACCATTGCTGAAGTCTTGGCAATTAAATCTCTAGGCCTCCTGTAAATTTGGGTCTTAGGCATAAACTCTTAATCTACCTTCTGAGAGTACAGGGTAGATGTTGAGTGTTCTCACCACAAAAATGATAATAATCTGCGATATATATGTTAGCTAGATTTAACCACTCTATGTGTAAAATATGTTGTACTTGATAAGTATGTATCATTTTACCTGTAGATTTTTATAAATATGTTGATTAAAAATGGAGGGAATACTACCTATGAGATACTGAATGGGCTCTAAGAAAATGAGTTCAATCAGGGAAAAGCCTTTTACAGGTAATGTTTATATTTGAACAAGAGCTTAGGATTTTTGTTTTTTTTTTCTTTAGAAATTTTATTTAAATATACGGAAAATAGTTATGGATGGCAAAAGGTGCTATTTATCCTGTATTTTTTATTTTTCTAATTTTGTATTCTTTTATTATTTAAAAGGTGATGTACAGAGAGATTACAAGAACATGTCAGGTAATGAGTACATTTCTTTTTAGACAATGTCACCCCTTCCGCAAGCTCTCTCCCTGTGTTTTCTTCCATTCCCCCCACACAAGTTATATAGTTAATTTTCAACATAGTGTCTAGTGAGTATGTCTCTGTTTCTTTCATGGTTTTGAGCATCACAGTTATTGATAGCATGTCTGAAACTGCTTCCTGGCTCTCCCATTGCACTCCTTGATCCCAATCATTCTACAACACCACAGTAATCAAGGGGATCTTTCTAAAACATGGCACATCACTTTTCTAGCTAAAACTTTCCAATGTGTTCTTAGAATATCTGAAATTAAGTCTAAACTTTCTATTATGGTTAATAAAACTACACACAACTTCTTTTATGACTCTATATCAGTTTTCTTTTAGGCTAGATAAAGTGTGAAGTACCCTGCACACACACACATACACACACACACACACACACACACACACACACACACACACACACACAACTCCTTTAGTTCTTACAAGAAAGTTTGAGAAGGTTGGCTGAAAGAGAGAAAAAAGCTGAGGAATTAAAATTAACAAACCTTCCCTAGAGCACCTAATTAGTAAGGCTTGCAACTGCTTCACACCCAGTTTTCAACAATATCTAGCACTTACTACATATCTTCTGCTAGACACTGAATGAATGTCTTTATATAAAGGTAACCACTTAATAGGACATATGCCACATGATGATATTATTATTCTCAAATGGAGAAAAAAGCTTGGACTCAAAGAAGTTAAGTAACTGGATTAAGTCACAGAAGTAGGAAATGGCAAGGCTGGAGTTTAAATAAACCCAGGACAGTCCCACTTCATCCTGCTACCCCTAAACATTTCCTCCTCCACATCCTCCTGCTCTTCCTCTTCCTATTATGCCAGTCCTGGAGCTCAAGCTCATAGCCTGGGAACTGTCCCTGGGCTTATTTTGAAGAGCTTAGGTTTTTTAATACATTTTTAGCAAGTTTACTTAGGCTCATCTACCCTCCCATTGCAAAATGAAAAAGTTCATATTATTCTGTATGAGTCAGTACTTTGCTGAGATAAATTTTTTCAATACCATCTGTTTCATCAAATAAAATTCCTACTCTACATTAAAGATCAGCTATTGTATCATTCATAACATCTGTACAAATACAATTTCGAGATATGTAAGGGGGTTCGAAATTTTTATCTTTCATATATTATGTTCCTACAGCTTGTTTTATGCTGTATTTTGGAGTCCAACTGGAAGATAAATCTTTGCCCCTCTGTCTGAAGTAGTTTCACGTACAACCCGTTTATGATTATAACTCTGTTGTAGTTCCTATCTCTTATATTTTTAGAGTTTTAACTCATTCCATGTTTGAAACCAAAAGACAATCGCTGTGCTATTTGTCTATGAAAGGTGATTGTGCACAGTTTAACATTTGGCAAGCAAACGAGAACCATGACTATTTCTGTTAACATAGGAGGAATCCCCATCAGGGAAGTGACTTCAACTAAAAGGAAATATTTGGATAGGAGGAAGAGGGAAGAAAAGAAAAAGAGCAAATAAAACTTGTCAAGGGACCACTGTGTTGGGAGCCTTTTCTCTAGACTCGGTGCATTGAAAAACTCCATTATGGAGGTATCATTCACATTCACACAGGAGCAAAACAGTATCAAAGACTATTATTCCACACCACAGCTAATATGGTGAAGAGGGGAATGGATCCCAGCTGTCTCCTCCATGAAATTGTGCAGCTTTCAGACTGAAGCTAAGTGGACAGCATATCTACTCTGTAGCATAGTGGAGAGGGAAAGAAATGAGTCCCAGATTGGATAGTGAAGAGTGCCAACTTCAGAAAAGAACCACTGAAGGAGGGTGGGGAGAGAGGAGAGATGAGGTGCAACAGTTATCACCAGCACAAAGGAGGAAAGATAATTTCAAAGGAAGGGTACTTGAGAATGGTCAGCATTAGGAAGTTCAATCAATAAAAGAACAGGCTCTCCACCTGCTAATGCAATCACCATTAACCCAAAAAAGCATACAAATCATCATTAATGCCTTCTTCTCCCTCACCAATTAGTAGCAGGGTTCAAATGAATTCCCTTGCCAGGCCTTCCTTTCCATCCTTTCTGCCCTCACTCTACTTCAAACGTTTACTCCCCAGCTGAGAAACTTGTAGCCTGGTCTTATGGTTTCTAGTTGGTGCCCTGGATTCACCCAGCTTCTTCTCTTCAAAATAGTTTCATGTGACTCTTCTGTGCAGAGTTCAAAAGGGATTTCCCCCCACACCCCTGTCACAAATCCAGTATTTTTCCAGTCTTTACACTCTCTAGACACCTTTTTACTTTTAAGCCGCTGTCCCATATGACACTAACTAACCCTATGAGCTTTATCTGCTTGACTTGATCAGTGGCTGTGAACTACTTGCTCTCTGACCTTTATTCTATCTGTACCTCAGTTTATCAGCTGCAAACATGGAAATAATTTTTTTAAGAAAAAATAGTGCTTATCCCCTATAATTAGAGAATAAAACATGCAAAACTCTTGAAATAGTGCCTGACTGCACTATTGAATAAGCACTCAATGAATTTTAGTCATAATTGTATTAACTTTATGATTTTATAATTAACTTTTCAGCTAAATGTCATACAAAAACCCCCAACAACAACAAATAGGACCATGAACAGTGTATTGGTACCACGTAACATTTAGCCTCCACGTTATGCTTTTAGCCACTTTGCCATGATCCCAACAAACTGCCCAAGTTCTGCCTCTAAAAGGCTCTCCATGTATTCTGACTATCTACTCTGAAGAGCCTGTCATACTTAAATGACTGATTCCTAAATATAGTCATTCTAAATCCAATCACTGCCCTTTCAGAAGCGTTGTCGCTGAACTCTTTCTGAGAGCAATGGCCTACCAATTTGGAATATTTTTACTTTTTGTATAATGCTTATTAATTTATTGCTTGTAATTTTTTTTGCCAGTCCTGGGGCTTGAACTCAGGGACCTGGGCACTGTCACTGAGCTTCTTTTGCAGAAGGCTAGCATGCCAACAGTTGAGCCACAGCATCACTTCTGGCTTTTTCTGTTTATGTGGTACTGAAGAATCGAACCCAGGGCTTCGTGCATGCTAGGCAAGCACTATACCACTAAGCCACATTCCCAGCCCTGATTGCTTTGGTAAACTTTTAAACTACTATATTTTCCTATCACTTTTAAGTCTACAAATCACTTTGAAATCCATCTGCTCCTTAGGTTTCATTTCCCTGACTAAGATTGCCTGCCCCAGGTGGCAGGAACTGAGATTTTGCTTGTCTATGTAACTCTGCCCTGCCAGGGCACTGCCAGGGAGCAGATTCCTAAACACAGGCGCATGAAGGGCATGGATTGTCCTATGCACACAGCTTCACCGTCACTGAAGAAAGAAACAAACTACTTTTCAAGTAAGAAAAAATGTCAATTAAGGTTTTTAAGGATCTCACTTTTCCTCCAAGAAATAACTTTCCAACTTTCTAGCAAATCTCTTTTTAGTTCAAATACCTGATGCTGCAAACGGTCATCTCTGTCTTGATACATCTTAATGGCTAGCAAAGTGTGGGGAGGGGTAGTTGCCATAGTGACCAAGAGAAATGTCTGTAGACAGACAATTTCTGTCACTGAGACAGAAGAGTATTTCCTGTTCATCCATCTCTAGTTTGATTTAGTATAGTAAAGCTCCAAGGCAAAGTCGATTCATTTCAATTACAGAAGACATTGCTCTGGTTCTGACTCCGCAGGAATGGTACCAGTAATGTGTCACCAACACTTGACAATGGCTCAGTCTCAGCAATAGTTTGACAAAAGAAGAATCTCACCACTTGTTGACTGACACCAGAAGAGTCACATCAGTAATCAATAACAGTTCAGTCTCACTCATATTTTTGTGTGCCTTAGGACTGGAGTTAAGATTGCCACAGAAATGAAATCAACTATGAAAGATATTCATTTGTAATTCTAAGTGCTTACATTCACATAAACAATTATTTAACATGTACACAGGCCAGTAGTTACTACCTATTTCCATTATTCATCATTTTCTCTGGCACCTTTCACCACTTAATCCCATTTTTTCCAAAATTAAAATTTAAAGAGGCAACTTCAGTCTGGTTTGGACAATGACACCATTCACTGGGAGACACAGGAGAAGAAGATGGGTCGGGGAGTGAGGTTAAATTCATCCTGAGCCATTCTAGATTTATAATGCCCAGCTAGACTTGTGTGCTGTTGGCCAAATTCTTCTAAAAAGCTATCCCATTAAGCCCAGCACAAGGTCGACTAATGCCTTCTGGCTTCTGTGAGTCTGAGGTTCGTATCTCTGATATTAGATAATCCATTTCACTGGATGCTACAGAGACCATTCTTTTGCAGAGGAAAACGAGTATTTTCCAACTTCAAAATAGACTTGCTAAAAGGTAGATTTCTAATTTCTAGTTAGGCGATTTATAATGTCTTCTTGTAATAAGGCATATGTGAAGTAGGTTCAGATCCAGGTCTATGGATCATGCTCATGTTCAAACACACTTGATATTTACAATTTCAACCATGTCACCAAGATGGGGGGGAAATCATGGTTTAGTATACTGAGCAAAGTTGACTCACTGATCATCCCAGGATTTAATCAGAAAATGCTCAAGATTTCAAGGCAAATATGAGCTGTAGCTGCTCATCTCTCCTAGTTCTAATCTATTACCCTATTTGGTACCATTAGAGAACCGGAGCAGAGCATTCAACACAACCTAACATGTCAGACTAGACAACTTGTATGCAATAAAAAAGGCCAAAGGCAGATTTAAACATCAAATGACCCCATTTTCTTCAAACACATTGACACTGATTTCTCTTTAGTCTTTTTCAACAATGATATTGTCTTTATACGTGTTTATTGCAATAAATTCATACCAAATCAATAAATTCTTACACTTGCATGAGATTTTTGTTTTTGTTTGTCCTGGGACTTGAACTCTGGGCACTGTCCCAAGCAACTTTTGCTCAAGGCTGGCATTCTACCACATGAGCCACAGTGCCATTTCCAGATTTTTCTGAGTAGTTTATTGGAGATAAGAGTCTCATAAGCTTTCTTGCCCCAAGTAGCTTCAAACTGCAATCCTCAGATCTCACCCTCCTGAGAAGCTAGGGTTACAGGCATTGATTCCTGGGTCCTACCTTTGCCTACGTTTCTTTGCTGTGGTGTATACGTTAAAGAACAGGAAGTTCTAATGTTTCTTACTATCAGTGGAACTATGTTGAAAACTTAGAAATAACTTGAGAATACCAACATTAGGATTCATCGCCGTGATGTGGCAAAGGCATGGGAGGTTTAGAAATCTTCACATGTGATAGACAGACTCTTCTGAAGAGACAATGCCCCTATTAAACTTATGGCTTCTAATGTGTAACCTCCAACATCCTAAAAATATCCCAGAGACTTTTATGTTCTTGGTACTAAAGTTTGTAAGATATGGTGAACAGAGGATGTTGTCCTAATGACCTAGGACTAGATTTCATAACTACATAGATGCCCTCATACTAATTAATATGATCATCTTAACTACCATCTTAAACAGTATTCATTGTTGAGGAGAAAAAAACCACAGGCTATTCTCAGCCACAGAACATGACCAAAAATTGTGGATACACATTTCTTTCTGTATAGCTGAATTGCATGTCATCGTCTGATGAAAACCAACCCAAAATTACAGTTATAATCTAGTTATAATGTCAAGCCAGACTCTGGACAACCTGCTTCTGGAAGTCCTCTCCAGGCTGGTATGGCCCGTGCCTTTGTCAGATTAACTGCATGGCCCACATCTGAGGTCATCCTAAATCTCATGATGGAGAAGAACAAACTCAAATACTCAACTACAACTAGTTTAATTGGCTGTGAACTTCCATAGGGTTTGGGATTATTGTGTTTGGGGGATGAGAATTTTAGGGGATTAACAATATTTGAAAAACACAGTCATTTTTTCCAAATATAATATCAGAAAAAACTCCATTTGGGTTGGCCTAGCATGCTCAAGACCCTGGGTTTGATTCCCAGTGCTGCAAGAAAAGAATAAGAGGGCTAGGGATATGGCCTAGTGGCAAGAGTGCTTGCCTCGTGTACGTGAGGCCCTGGGTTCGATTCCTCAGCACCACATATACAGAAAATGGCCAGAAGTGGCGCTGTGGCTCAAGTGGCATAGTGCTAGCCTTGAGCAGGAAGAAGCCAGGGACAGTGCTCAGGCCCTGAGTTTATGGCCTAGGACTGGCCAAAAAAAAAAAAAGAAAAGAAAAAGAAGAAAGCTGGAGAGGGGGAGAGAAGGGAACAGAAGAGGGGCAAGGGGAAAGAGAGGGAGAGAAAGGGGAAGGGACAAGAGAAGGAGGGGAGAGGAATAGGAAAGGAAGGAAGGGAGAAGGGGATGGGAAGACAAAGGAGAGGTGAAGAGAAGGAGAGAGAAGAGGGGGAAGATGAAACACACTCCCAATTCTTTTGTCACTCAGTGACAAACACAATCAAATTCTCATCCCTATATCTGGGAAAATAAGGAAATGCAATGAAGCTGGGTATTGGGGCACCGGGGCTCACATTTCAGACCCAGTGACTCCAGACTCTGAGACAGAAGAATTGATTGAGCACTTTGCCTTAATACCAGCCAAGGCAACACAGCCAGACCCTGCCTTCCAGTATAATTTCTACTCATTAAAAATGAAGTCTAAAATACAAGTCAAATTAAATCCTCTAGCGACCTTAAAGGTAAGTCGTAGCTAACAAACAAACAACCTATTTCAATTCAGAACAGTAAATGTTCTTTATTCATGTGGATTTGTAAAGATCTAGTAATCTGAAGACCACCACAAAATAAGGAAACTAGAGAAAAGCTCAAAAAAAATGTTCACAGTGTTCTTGACCAAACTCAATAAAATCCCATTGTAATTTTCAGCATAAGAAAATGTTTAATTCTTTGCTCTTTTTCTTGAGTCAGCATTACTTCCTGTATCTGCCTTATGGATAGCATTGGATGAGCCAGCCTAAGAGAACTGGAGTCCTGTTCTTACTGTTCATCTGCTGTTTGGATCTAGCCCATTGCGACTTTCCTTATTTCTGACACAAATTCATCAAGATCACTTCATTAGTAATGGAAAAACTGTACATGGAACAAGAAATTATTTCGGGGAAAAATCTAAAACTTTCAAATGTTGAAATTATTTCACCATAAAATTTGGTCTGCAATTAAGTTGTCACACTGATTGAAAATTCACTTCGGAGCATTTTTTTTCCAGAAAAAAAAGCTTTTCTATCTGTAACATATTACAAGGAGAACACGCAACAATGCAGAGGAAATAGCATCAGCATCAAGAGATTTGGGTGACTAAAGAACATCTGCAATAATTTTAGCATTTACCGTTTTCCTTTGATTTCTCTGCAGAGAAAATACTTCATTATACAAAATAACTCTGCTAGAAAAAGAATGTATGCCCACATCCTCATGATTCCTACCTATGTAGTGATACATACATATATATATATTAATATATATAAATATATATAAATATATATATATATATTTCATACCGTAAAGTATGGCTGTTGAGGTGGAAAGCAATGTCTAGTATCCAAGAATGCAAAGCGAGCAAAACAAGCCACTGTTATGCATGGACATAGACCACCTCTCCATAACACACAAGATACCTGTTCTGGAATTTCTTCTTGTTAAGTAAGCTGTTTCATTAAAGAATAAGAAAAAATAATTTTTTACTGCTTTTCAATTAACCTGTATGAGCTATTTCTCAAAAACTAACAAAATATGCTAGGCACCATTGGCTCATGCTTACACTCCAGCTACTGAGGAGGCTGAGAGCTGAGGGTTGCTGTTTGAAGCCAGCCCTACCAGTAAGACTGTGAGCCTGTTATCACCAAGTAACCAGTCAAAAAAAAAAAAAAAAAGCCTCTGAGTAGAGCTGTGGCTCATGTGGTAGAGCACTAATCTTGATTTTAAAAAAGTAAAAATTCAGACCACTCCCAGGCCCTGAATTCAAGCACCCAACAGGCACAACATACTCTAAAATGAAACATGTAAAGATACACGCAAACCTAATTCAATAATTAATGAAACAGAAAAAGACTCAGGGTCCATCATGATACCCTAGTATGAATGAGCAAAGTTGAGTAAATGCTAAACATGGCGTGTTTTCCCTGCTCAGGCGAGGCCAGCCAGGTTTTAGTAAGGTTCCACAACGAATGAGGCCCCACAGGACTCCTGCCCTTACAAGGAGACCATTTTCCACCAGAGTGGGACCTTCCTGGAAGTGACCACCTTCCCCTGAAACCATGTCTATCCTCAGCCGAAGCCTTGGGAGGCAAGTTCCTCTGTTGGAACTTTCTGGAGAATGGAGCCAAGTTCTTTTTCTGGACAGCTCGAGAATTTGAGGATATTTGGATACTTCTCCACTCTGAAGCTTCTTTGCAGTTATCCTACTCATATTTATACCATATGGCACCAATGAGACGCTCAAGTAAACATTCTTTGCACACCATTTTACTAACTCAGTTCTTTAGTATTTATTAAGACTAACATGGGCTGGGCACTGGAAAACCTGTAGCATACAATTCTTTCATTAAAACTTTGACTCTGAAGACCATAATAACATACCTCTTAACTAGCGTCATTCTATGGCAGTGATTATAGACTTAATTCCTTAGATGCTGTATTAGTTCTAGAGAGCTCCATGCAGTATTGCTAATCATCAAGAGGCGCTTCTCTTTCTATTTTTGATGGAGTAGGTAACTTAGGCTGGAAGCACTTAAAGACCTTCCAATCCTAAACTACTCATTAACAGTGCAGCCAGACTTTCCAACAATTCTGATCCTCCAACTGAGTCCTTTCTACTGGCTACACCAATGCTACCTAAGTGGGGGGAAATAACCAGCATACTATTTTAGACAGATTATGAATATGGCACTATTTATGTAACTGGTATTTACTCCAAAACATTTAAGTGCAAAAATCTTTAAGAACATGGATAAGCAGTGCTGATTTGTAAAAATTTAATGAAGGTCATTAAAAATAATGCTGGCTGCTAGAAAAAATTGGAAGAGAAAATGCCGAGTGTACCAAATCCTACTTTACCTAGCTGAAACTAACTCTTTTGAACATATTTTCTCTGACCTAAGTGTCTATTCAAGAGCATAGTCTTTCCTTTGCTAAAATAAATTAGGTGAGTGGAGCTCTTGCATTTAGTGATAAAGCACACCCAGGAGACCAACTATGTCTACTTCAACACTGTACTCACCGTAATGTGAAAATCCCACCTACCATCTTGGATTTTTTCTTTGGAGGGCAACATTTACTAAACCTCTGTAGTTAATTATATTAAATAGTACTGTCACATCATATACTGTGAACTTTGCAGAAGAGAAATTTGACCAGTGTCTTTCAAGGGAGTACATTTATATATATATATATAATTATTTTCAAACCTTCACAACATAGTTACTCTGCATGCTGATTTCCTTTCTATTTCACATTATAAGATCGAACATTGAGTGTCTGGGGGAAAATTATTTAACTTTTACAATATTTGTACGAAATTTAATATTAATAAAAAGGGGAAAATCATCTCAAAATTCGAACAACGTTTTTACTGCAAACACTACTTGCAGAAAAAGAGCTCTTCAATTTAGCACCTTTTAAAAGAGATTTTATAAATGATGATACAGTATGTTAAATTAATCCTTCTTTTACTCTCACATTCTCTGCCCTCTCAACCCCTATTATTCAATAGCTTTCACTGAGTTTTGTTTTGCCATCTTCATTCTCAGATGCAATATGTTTCAGTATTGTTCAACCTGTAACATTCTCTACCCACACGTGGTGTACTTTGTACATATCTTTTAAGGATAAGAAAGCTGAGGCAAGTCATGAGGCTAGGAGAGATGGGGAGAATGAAGGAAGGGGATGCATTGTACTCAACTGATATGGTGAATACAACTCCTTTGTACAAAGACTTCAAGATTTAAAAAAAAAAGAATTACAGTATCTCCATTTAACAAAATATAACAGAATGTAAACTTCCGTGTCCTATTATTAAAATAAATTGTTTTACAAGGCCAAATTTGAAGGCAAGAATGACATTTGGAAGTCCTTGAACCCAACCCCATTATCTAATAGATACAGACAATAGAGGTATCAGCTAGAATGAACCAAATCACCTCCTATTGGAACACGAGTTCATTGAGATCTGTTTCCCAACTCTCCATAGAACTCTGATACAAATGTGCTATAGAGGAAGACACAAGGGAGACAGACCAGCTCAGAAACAAACTGCATGTGAATTATGTGGCATTATTAGGAAGAGCAATATAACCAGTACTAGCACAGCTTCTGATCTACCTGGAGGATTTAAGAGAATGCTTATCATTTCAACTTGACGTCTGTGTAGGTCATTAAGGCTGGGTAGCCATTTGACAGGCAGACATGAATGGGGAAGATTCCAGGAAGAAGAGACAGAGACAGAAAAGCAGGAAGAAAACAAGTTTCTAGAAACCAGGAATTCCTATTGCTGAATGCTATAAGTATTAGGAAAATTTTAAAAAGGCTGGGGTCAACTTGGGCTCCTTCCATAAGGCAGTGGAGAAGAGGTATTTAAGCATAAAATCTACATTTTAGAAGTGTCCCAATGTGCAGGGTGCTGGTGGCTCATGCCTGTCTGTCATCCTAGCTACTCAAGAGGCAGAGCTTTGAGGATCATGGTTTAATGCCAATGAGGACAAGAATGTCTCTTAAAGAGTCTCATCTCCAGTTAACTACAAAACAAAAAGGAAAACAAACACCTGGATGTGGCAGTGTGGTTCACAGTGACAGAGGACTAGCCTTGAAAAGAAAGGAAGAAGGGCTGGGAATATGGCCTAGTGGTAGAGTGCTTGCCTTGTATACATGAAACCATGGGTTCGGTTCCTCAGCACCACATACATAGAAAAAAGCAAAAAGTGGAGCAATGGCTCAAGTGGTAGTGTGGTAGCCTTGAGCAAAAAAAAAAAAAAAAAACTGCGGGCAACTTTTCTCAGGACCTGAGTCCAGGACTGGCAAAGGAACGAAGGAAGGAAGGAAGGAAGGAAGGGAGGAAGGAAGGAAGGAAGGAAGGAAGGAAGGAAGGAAGGAAGGAAGGAAGGAAGGAAGGATAAAAGAAAGAGAGTAAGTGAGAGAGAGAGGAAGAGAGTGAATGAACTCAGGGACAGCACCTGCGTTCATGCAACACAAACAATAACAAAAACAAAGAATCAACAAAGTGCTAGTTTTCCAATAAGAGATTAAACATTTGTTAGAAATATATTCCTTACTTATTTTTTAAAAGCCCCTCGAATTTGAATTTTTAAATTTAGCTCAAATGAGCAAAGCATCAGGCAGAACTTCATAGGTCGTATTTAAAAAGATCACATTGGCACTGAACTACATTGAGCTCCTACATCATCATCAGTATAAAGAAAAGGAGTCTAACCTTACATTTCTTTTTTTTTTCAGAAAATAGAAAATGCTGTCAAGATGATATCCTCTCAAATAATTGTTACTTCTAAATAGGCATAATTAGTTGGTTGAGAGCAGTCATGATTGACCTAGTAGTTTTCAATGTTATCAAAAGTTCTAAAGGCCATCTTTGATCAGCAAACTTTTTTTAGAATAATCCTCACAGCTACCATGTGCCTTATAATTAGAAAGACACCATCACCTCCACTTGGAGTAGCCAGCAGCCTCTCTATGTGTTTTCCTTTTCTTTTTTTTTGTAATAATTACTTATTTATTGTCAAAGTGATGTACAGATGGGTTACAGTTTCATACATTAGGCTATGTTTTCTTATATGCAAATTATGATTTCAACACTTACCCGATCTAATATTCAGGTTGTTCTAGCAATGAAATGAGATAATTAATGTAAGATCAATTAACAGCAATTTTTAGAAAGCTGAGCTGTATGAAAGCTCACACCTCATTGTTGGATCCTCAGAATTCATAGCATCTAGGACCATACAACTCATTAAATTGTGTTTTACATCATACTTCCTCATATACATATTGGGCCATCTTATTTTTTTAATTGTCATTTCAAGGGTTCTACTCATCTATTTTTTTAAAAAATCCTCATGACCAAAATGTGCCCTCTAATTCTCTAATTCTGTAGGAATAATGTAGTTTGCTGCATACAAATTACTGTCATCACATATTTCTAAGCTGTGTACATTGAACATAACAAAACAGGTTAAAATTAAAACACATGATTTAGCCAGGCACCTGGGGCTCATGCCTGTAAACCTGGTTGCTCAGCAAGCTGAGATCCAGAGGATCAGGGTTCAAAGCCAGCCCAAGCAGTAAAGTCCAAAAGACTCCATCTCCAATTAACCAGTGAAATGCTGGGCTAGATGTGTAAGTGGCAAAGTAGCAGCTGAGCGGGCATACATGGCAGGATGAAGCCTTGAATTCAAACCTTGTTACTAGAGGTGGTGTGAGAAGAGAGGAGAGAGGAGGAGAGGGGACGGAAGGGGAGGGGAGGGAAGGGGAGAAGAGAGGAGGGGAGGGGAGGAGAAGAGAGGAGAGGAGAGGAGAGGGGACAGGAAGGGAGGGGAGGGAAGGGGAGGAGAGGAGAGGAGAAGAGAGGAGAGGAGAGGAGAAGAGAAAAGAGAGTGCCCAATACATGGTTTAATAAGATTCTAATAGTTCAGGACTTATTTTTGTAGCTTTAGACTGATTTACAGAAGGAAAAGGCTTTTCACAAGTGAATGAACAATTATAGAAAGCAAATTGCTGTCTTCCACATAATAAACACATAAACATATTTCCATGTAATATTTTACATCAACATGACTGTTTACCTAGAAAATATGTCAAAATACTTGACTTAGGAAAAACAGTCCATCACTTAAAATATTGTAAATTATCTTTCCAATCAGATTTTAAAACAAAAAAAAAAATAGCTGCTAAGTGCCAGTGGCTCACACCTGTAATCCTAACTTCTCAGGAGTCTATGAGATGAGAATCACAGCTCAAAGCCAGCCAGGCAGGAAAGTTTGTGAGACTCATCTCCAAATAACTACCAAAAAACTGGAAGTGGACCTATGGTTCAAATGGTAGACTACTGGTCTTGAGCACAAAAGTACAAGGACAGCACCCAAGGCCTGAGTTCAAGCCTCAGGACTGGCACAATGAACAATTCATAAATAGACCCAAGATGTTAGAATGGCAATGTGGCTTAGCAGCAGAGTGCTTGCCTAGCATGCATGAAGCCCTGAGTTCCATTCCTCCCCACCACATAAACAGAAAAAGCTGGAAGTAGTGCTGTGGCTCAAATAGTAGAGTGCTAGCCTTGAACAAAAGCATCTCAGGGACAGTGCTAAGGCTTTGATTTCAAGCCTCAGAACTGGCAAAAAAAAAAAACCCACAACATTACATTAAGTATATGTATATAAGCCCCTGGAAATACTACTGGGAAATCATATTATATATATAATCTGAAAATAATTACTAAATGAATTAAGTTAGCGTAATGAATATTTAATTAGGTCAAGAACCTAAATGCTTGCATACAGTACTTAGAAATTTTCTAAGCACACTCTGCTGTGAATCTGTTTTATAATGTTGTACAGTAATATGGTAATACTATCATAATATTATAGCTGATTAATATTCTCTATGAATTTTTTAGTAAGTGCCACCACAGTAGAGCAGCTAAATAAATATTACCACAAGTAATTGAGACCATGAGTGACAGGTGATTGAACTGCTCTTTGTGTTTAAATTACAAAATGAGTTTTCACACAGAAGGAGAAGGGATGGAATCACGGGAGGGGCCCGGAGAAGTTATCTACCAACTCTTTCCAAGTGACTATGTTAGGAATTATAAACATAGCCACAAAACAGGAGAGGAAGTAAAAATCAACCTCCCCGCACCATCAAGGCCTTAGGAATCGAGTGCTGCATATTGTGTAATGATTGAGTATTGTGTAATGATCCCCATGGAATAAGCCATGTGCCCTTGGCCCTGAGAAAGGCCCCTGTGAGCTCTTCCCAGGGACCATAATCCTGGCATTCCTTTCAACCCTGACAAGGAACCGGCCTTGAACTGACAGCAATCTGTCACATGGTTGTCATCTCCAACCACATTTCCTCAGACCTTTCACAGGGTTGAGTTCGAGGTGACCAACCCTATTGTAACAAAAAGATCAGTGTGTCCAGGCCCAAAGCAAGACAGAGATGTGTGATGCCCTTTGTAACATCTGACCACCCAGGAGAAAGACCGTGAATGAGGCCAACAACAGAATCCGCAGAGGAGCCTGAGGGAATAGAAGCTGACCAGAGACCAGATCTGCCTCTGCTCGCAAACAAGTGGTCTTTATGGCAAAAGTTATTTTTCAAAAAACTCATGATGATTCTGTCTCCTGTATTCTATTAAAAAATTCCAAGAAATACCCATTTTTATTCAATCCCAGGCAAAATTTCACATAGCCTGCAATGTCAAGCTGATCTCCAGAAAGTTTATTTAAAAGGCCAGTCATGCATAAGGGATGTACAGTAACAATGGGCGTAGATGTTGGCCACCCATCAATCTACTAACAAAATGCCAAAAGACTTTGTACAGCACCTTGAGCAAGTAGTCATGGGACTGTTTCCTTTCCCTTCCTTCAACATTTCCTTCAACACACTGGGAAAAATACAGATCCATCTCTTCTTTCCTCCATATACCCTGCTTCTCCACACACCTGCTAACATCGCAATGTCATTATAAGTTCTCACAGATGATCAACTGTCAACAAAATACTTTGCATGTGCCTAGCACAGGCTTGACACATAATTGGTACTTAAGATTGTACTTATCGTGTGAGTCTTTTTGGAGGGATGGGTGCATTTCTTACACTAGCGGGTTTTATTGAACATGCTGAGCAAGAAACATCCCATTTTAAAAAGTCAGCAAGATCTCAAAAGACTAGAATAAGCTAAGGAAGGGAACATTCTGGACTTTAGAAGTTGTTTCAAGATGGAAGTTAGTTAAGTGTGGTCTAGGCAAGAACTGATCTCTACTACTAACTGCTGAATTCTATCAAGGATGATGACGCCAGCAAATAAAAGGAAATTATGTGACACAACTATGTGTGTGGTGGAGGACTTCTTATTTTCAATAGAGATTTATTCCCTACTCACTTCCACTCTTGGACCAGAGTTCTGTTTGGTAAGAGAAATGAACTACCATATATTAGCAAACATTGTCAACATTTCCTCAATATGGTGTCTCACCCAAAATTCTTCTTTATCAGGCAGATTTTCTGTTTTCGTGGCTTGCCACCCTCTAGAATGGTTCTTCTTTGCCAATATTTCCTCTAAAACTCAACAAAAATGCCATGTGGATGATTCAAACCTTGCCTTGCACAATAGAACTAACACCTGCCATGCTCCTGGAATGACACTTTGAGCCCAACAATACCCATGGCCTTCATTTTCGCACCTTTCCATTCACCCTTCCGAAAAGGATGCCTGGCGATGTCAAAAGGATGAGAACATCTTTATTCTCAAGTGCCATTACATTCAATTAGACAGGAACTCAAGTATAATATCCTTGATCATCACCCATTCGTGTAATTTAGAGCTTTTCTTTTGAGTCTAAAGTTGCAACAGTCGTTGCAAGATAATCAGCCTGATTGAAAGACAGAAGGCTAAAAAGGGGCAAAACAGAACTGGGAAAGGAGCAATCTTAACCAACTTATTCAGTTTTGAAATTTTTTAATTGACTCTTCTGAAAGAGTTAGCAGCCAATATATATTTGGCCTACAGGGAAATATTAGAACACTATCCCAGGAGAACTTAGGTTTCATATGTCTCCAATGACAAATAAAAAGGCTTGGAAATTATTAACACATAGGTCACAAGAAAATTTCAGCCAGGCATTAGTTGTTCACACCAGTACATTTAGCTATTCACGAGCTTGAGGTCTGATGATCACAGATCAACAGCTAGTCTGAGCAGGAAATTCTGTGAGACTCTTATGTCCAATTAACCACCACAAAAGCACAAGTGGCACTGTGGATCAAAGTGATAGAGTACTGGACTTGAACAAAACAGCTCAGAGAGAATCCCAGCCCCGAGTTCAAATCCTATGACTGACAAAAAAAAAAAAAAGGACAAAAGAAAATTTCACTCAGTAGTAAACACCTTAGGGTCCTTTCAGAAAACCCAATTCAGACAGCATTTCTACATATCAGCTTCTGATTTCACAGTCCAGCCCATGAATTTTCTGGCCCAGTTATTATTGTATTATTATAGTTACTGTATGACTTGCATGTGAATGTATTTCTCATCTTTGACCATTGAAATATGTGCTATTATTTCAATGAGCTTAAGCTTAATCAACATACAAGGTCAGGCCACACTTCTACAGCACAGTAATAGTTCTTGATCCATATAATTTTAAAGCCCTATAATCTATGAGTCCTAGCGCATACACCTATGTGACTTTAGAAATGTTCAGTGATTGGATCCTCTCTAGCATTCACATTTCCTAGATGTTGAAATGGAATATTAAAATAAGAAAGTTTTGGCAGCCTCCAAGAAAAAAGGTTGAGTGCCTCAAGCTATTAATTTTTATTGAATTGAGCTCTTTAATTGCTTGGGTGTTGGAGAATTAAAGTCTCCAACCAGTGGAAAAATTTAGCCCCGGCACGGTTACTCTGATGCCTCATTAGCACACTAATAGGCCCTTGGAACACATTCCCTGTTTTAGTCCATCAGCCTGGAATTGGGGAAGGACTAGTGATTTTTCTTTTACTTCCCAAGAGAATTTTTACTGCAATTGCACTTTTAATTTGCGCCTGCGCTACATGTTTCATGTGTCTTTGTCCTTGTTTGATTAGTTGTGTTTCGTGTGGAGTGCTAAATTGGGAAAAAAGTCCTCTGGTGGGCGGCCTCGGCAGGTTGATTGCCAGGGGATGGAAATCTCCACTGGGGAGGATCCCCCTGAGAATTTTCAGGGCCCTATGGACTTTCCATCACTCTGGCTGGCAGCTTGTGGACGCTGGACATGCCATCCAAGGCGTAAAAGCCTCTGTTTCTATGTTCTGTTTTGTCTTGACTAGTTTTGTCTTTGAGATTGGCACCAGTTTTAAACTTTTAAACTTTTGTTTCCCTTATTTCTGTTGTCCATTTACATGTCTATGGCAAAACATTTACTAGGTACTGTGTCTCCTTCTGCAAGAAGGCAGAAAAAGTGCAGGCTGCTAAGAGCTGAGTTCAAACAGCTGGCTAGGCTAATCTTAGCCTGAGAGTAAACACTAAGAGTCAAGTGCTAGGTGGACTCAGTAATACTCCAGGGGACCCCAACCCAGTTATCTTCAGTGTTTAGTATGCTAAGATACTTTGCTAAAACTAAGAGTTCCTAGCGAATAAGACTAAACAATGCTAAAATCATTCATTAAAGGTTTTGTTTTAAGTTTTGGTCATTACAAGAGTAAGATTGGAAAATATACCTTTTGCCACTAAAATATGTACGGCTGATAGTTGTTTGGACTGCTTTTAAGTTCTGTTTACATTAATACCTACATATGTGAATGTATGTATGTGTGTGTGCGCGCACACAAATGTATGTGGGTGTGAATGTGTTCAAGATTAAAAATGTATGATGTAAAAATAGGTTAGTTTAACTTTAAACTTCAAAAGATCATTGAATTTGGGCATTACCAAAAGCTTTAAAGGATTATTTATTTTAAAAGGAACTATAGTTAAAAATTCTTTAATTCATGGTTAAAAATAAATAAATAAATAAATAAATAAATAAATAAGAACTTAGCATGGGCCCTTGAACCTATCCTCAGTAGTGAGGGTAAACTGACAAAAGTGCAGTTTAGCCAATCCACGTGATGGGACAGCCGTAGGGTGGCGTCCATTCATAGTGGGAGAGGGCAAGCTGGCCCCAAGGCAGTTCATCAAGCTCTAAGGAGTAGGATGGAGATAGGCCCATTCTATAGGACAGGCCAATGGAGGCCTTTCTTTTATTTCTTTTGTTTTCAGGTATAAACATTGGAAACCTCAGGGTAAAATGTATGATTTGACTGATACTTCTAAAACTGCCCCTTAGGATGGATTAAAATTGGAATATCTTAAAGGAGAGTTAAAAGTTTATTTACCTGATATAACTCGATTTCTGTACAGGTTTGCAATTTGGATGTATCAAAAAGGCAAATATGCTAACTCTGAAATCTCATGGTTATAATTCTGGGGCACACTGCTAAGTGTACTCTTGTTACAATTGTTTTGGGTATCAATTTAATGAATCAGGTACTAAATTTTTTAAGTGTATACTGTAATGTAACAGTAAGATTAACTATCTTAAGTCACATATAATCAGGTAAATATTTTAAAGTATATAAACTAATGGGGGATAGAAGTACACAACTTTCATTAACTCTCTGTATATAGGAAAATGGCTCTTCTAAAGCAGACAACCAGGAGGCAATGTGCCCCCTGGGCTTCAGTTTTTCTATGCAAATACAGGCTGAGGTAAAGTTGTGAAAGCCTCTACTTTAAAAGGTTTTAGAATGCCTTTCTAGATAAGAAATTTGGAAGTGAAAAACAAGCAGCATGAAGCAATGGGTGATACCTAGGCTCCAGATTTCTTTTAATACAACCAGGCTTGGTAAAAGACTTGAGATCAAAAATGTATTCTGAGATATAAAATTTAAAATGTTTGTTTTAAGTTGGATATAGGAAAACGATGGCTATCAAGATGATTGTTTAATTACTACTCCAGTTTGTTTTACAGGTTTTCAATAAAATGATTTATTATTTGCTGCACCTGATAAAAATATTGTATCAAAATTGTTACAAATTTTGCCTTTAGACTTTCAACAGTATAATTTAATAATTGCCCCTGATAAAATTCATTTAAACAGAAGAACCATTTAAGTATCTGGGATATTTAGTTAAAAGACAAGTAATTACCCCCCAATTAATAAAAATTCGTACTAAAGAGTTTAAAACTCTTAATAATTTTCAAAGTTACTAGGGACATCAATTGGCTTTGCCCTTCAACCTATTTTCCATTCTTCAAGGAGATTCGGATTTATGTAGCCCTCAAAAATTGACACGTCAGGAACTGCTCCTAATAAAATTTGGCAAATGGATGTAACACACATCCCTGAATTTGGCCGCTTACAATATGTGCATGTATCCATTGATACACATTCTTCTTTTATTTGGGCAACACCTCTACCAGGGGAAAAAGGGACTCATGTCATTCAACATTTACTAGAAACATTCACAGTCATGGGGATTCCTTCTCAAATAAAACTGACAATGCACCAGCTTATTCCAGTAAACAAGTACGAAAAGTTTTAGAATTTCATAACATTTTTCATGTTACAGGAATTGAATACAATCCTCAAGGTCAAGGTATAGTAGAAAGAGCTCATTATACATTAAAAACACAAATTACAAAACTAAAGAGGGGGAGTATGGATAGTACTGAGGGATATGCAACTTCTATGAAAAGTATTTATAAAACAGCCCCTGCTGTCATTGCAGAAGCATTATTTGTCCTTAACTTTTTAAATTTGTCTCAAGGAGATGTTTTAGCAAGAGCTGAGCGACACTTCCTAGCTCCGCCTATGCAAAACAAACAGCAGCCAGTTGGGATTAGATTGGGGGTTGGGCTAGATTGGGTCCCCGGGGAGTTGTTAACCCAGGGGCAAGGGTATGCTTATGTTTCTACAGAAGACAGCCCATCTTTCTAGCACCTGCTCCAGTGGATCCAGCAACAAACACCCCTCTGTCCATCAAGGGGGTGAGACATTCTCATTCAAGTGATAAGGCCATTCAAATGGACAGGTGTGCACTGGTAACCTGTAGGGGCTACATCAGAGGTAATGTATTGGGCCTATATTTCTAACCCTCCTTTATTACATCCAGATTTATGGACAAAAGCCCCTGTCTCTGTTTTTACATCTATTCCTAATTTACTCTCTCCCTCTATGGGTCTGGCATTCCAGTCTTTCCTATGGAAGAGGAAAGATCATTTAACTTCTCTTATTCTCAGTTCTATAAAGCTATCTGTCAAGGCCGTTCCCCATGTTACCCTTTTAGATATCAATATTGGATTCAGCATGGAGGTTCATATAACTCCAGTAGAACTCGGCTGATTAGACTGTCTTCCTGGTCTGTGGGATCTCATACCTATAAATTAGATAATTATGCTAGCCCTGCTGGCCTGCCTAAATGTGACAATTTTACTTATCTGAACCTGAACTTTACTGAAAGACATTGGGAAAGTTGTCGAGGAAGTTTTCCAACTATTTGGAATACATCCCAGCATACTTGGTATGATTGGGGATCTTTTGGTGTGTGGTTGAAAAACTGCACTGAATATAACTCATCTTGTGAACCTACTTTATCTATGAACATGTCCAATGCCATGTCTGCTAAACAGTTTTTAGGTTGGTTTGGAGCAGACTTTAGTGACCCCCGGCCTGCTCTCGCCCATGGAGACAGGCTATTTCCTCCACAACGTCATCTCTGGAAATTAGCAGCTTCTCTGGCTCCCGTATTGCTGGCCAATGGAACTTACTCAGGATCTAAAAGGTCCTCGGCCTCCTACAACTTCACAGTTGTAAAGACCTACAATATCTCTGCTTGTGTTCATTTTCCACAAGTACTGATGGCCGGCCCCATAAACATAACAAAGAATGCCATTACCTGCATAAATTGTAAATTGTATACTTGCTTGAATAACAATGTCACCTTTAATTTTAGTCAAGATAGGATCATGATTTTAACCCAGCGCAACTCCCTTTGGGTTCCTGTTCGCATGCATCGTCCCTGGGCTGGAGGACCTGTACAAGGATTGGTAATGCAGTTTTTCAAGCGGCTTCTGAGGAGGAGTCGTCGTGCCATTGGACTGATTATTGCAGGACTTGTTGGACTGATTGCCATTGCTACAACTGCAGCAGTATCCGGAGCCGCATTGCGACAATCTGTACAAACTCATGACTTTATGGTGCAGTGGCACCAGGACTCCCACAATCTGTGGCAACACCAGCTGGAAGTAAATGCCCACCTTCAAGATGAGTTAGAAGCTGTTAAAGGAGGAGTGTTTTGGCTGGACAGAAATATCTGGCTTTACAGCAACGATTGTTTTTGACTTGCGATTGGAATTCTAGTCATGTCTGTGTAACACCTTATAAATATAATGCCTCTGAATGTGAATGGAATGATATACAAATGCTTATAGATGGAGCCCTACTAAATGGTACGTTAAGTGAACAAAGCTTGTACAGGGAGGTTTTTGAAGCTTTTCAAAAGGAATTGCCAGATGCCTCTACTATTGATGATATAGCCCAAGGACTAGCTCAGACCTTAGAAGGACTAGACCCTAGGGGGTGGTGGCAAAGTATTACCCATAGTGTTGGAAGTGCCTCTATTGCCTTGATACTTATGTTATGTGTCTTTTTCTTAGGATATTGTTCCATCATAGCTATAATGAAGCGTTTCACTAGGAATAATTCCTCTGATGTTTTACTCACTGCCCTTAAACTTTCCAGAGAAGCGGCTGTGGAAAATTAATAAAAAAGGGGGAATTGTTGGAGAATTAAAGTCTCCAACCAGTGGAAAAATTTAGCCCCGGCACGGTTACTCTGATGCCTCATTAGCACACTAATAGGCCCTTGGGAACACATTCCCAGTAAGGAATTTCTGGTGTTTGTGGGCCAAAGGAAGCCACCAGTTGTTGTGAGAATCTCCTTTTTCCCCTACTTAGCAAGTCTCCTCAGGGAGACTTGCTGCCTTTAGTGTTAGATTCTCTCTGTAAACAGGAAAGTCTCCTCACTAGATTCTCACTGTAAACAGGAAAGTCTCCTCACTAGATTCTCACTGTAAACAGGAAAGTCTCCTCACTGTTATTTCACAAGTATTTGGAGAAGTCAATATTGATGTTATCTAGCCTTAAGGAGATAGTAGCTAGGAGATAATTATAGTTCTACCTCGGTTGTATACAGTTCCTTGTTTTGATATCAATAATCTTTGTAGTCACTACCTCCTGTAATTAGAACGGCATTTGTATCAAGTTCTTGCCCTCACAGTAGGAAATTTCCTCCACTTCTGTATTTAAGACAAATGTCAAGCTGTATTGATCTTTTACCTGTAATTGTAATATTGGTTTCTAACCCTATATAAACCCTGGCCCTCTTGGAATAAAGTATGCATTGGTTCACTCGCCTTGCATCCCCCGTATCCTGATTTCGACTGCAGTTACCCAGGTTCAACAGTATACTGTCAAATTTATGTAGGTACTAAATTTCAATCAAGGAAAAATATATATACATATCTTCGTAATTAGAAGCATTGGGGTAGGGACGGGGAGCCTGTGCTTGAACTCAACATGAGCACTGTCCTAAGCTTTGACGTCCTTCAGGCCAATGCTCTACCACTTGAGCTCAGCTCTGTTTTCCTTTTTTGATATTTATTTTAAAGCAGGAGAGAAAAGTTTATTACAGAACAGCTGGCCTGTGGTGGTGATGATTCATTGCCAAAGAGGAGGGAGAGAAGGGAGAGACTGGGTGACCCTCAGCCAGCCCTGCCTAATCTAGGGCAGGGGATTGGGCCAGGTTGATTGGGCCAGGATGTGACCTCAGGGAAGGGGAAGGTACCTGCCTCCAGGCCTGCTCGTTACCCAGTAACTGGGTGGACACTTAATAAGGTGGGGGCATCTACTTGGAGCCCTCCAGGAGGGACCTGACATTCCAGCCTTTTAATAGGTATGGAAAAGGACGATGACTCTCTGGCTGCTTCCTGCTCGTAAAGGGCGTCGACATTAGGGATAAATGGCAGAAATGTGGCCCCTCCTGGAGAAGGCTAGCAGTAGGCTCCCTTGGTGTTAGATGGCAGTCCTTGAATGAAGACTGGAAGTCTCATGAGGCAGGGGCTGGATTTGTCCAGCCTCTGTTTCCCATTTGGAGTGTTTTTTTATGTTGTTGGGTTTGTTTTTGTTTTGTCAGTCCTGGGACTTTGGACTCAGGGCCTGAGCACTGTCCCTGGCTTATTTTGGTCAAGGCTAGCAATCTGAAACTTGAGCCACAGCACCACTTCTGTCCTTCTCTGTTTCTGTGGTGCTGAGGAATTGAACCCAGGGCTTCATGCTTGCTAGGCAAGCACGCTTCACGTTAGATTCACTTTACTAACCCTGGACAATGTCAACTAAATTCCTGCAAAGTTGTAAATTATGTCCCCTCCCTATTTCCATGGTAGAAAACATCAGTCCTTAGAACTAATTGCTCTTAACCATATTATTTAAGAGGAAAATATTTTTCTGATGAACTTACATGTACATATATTCTGCTCCAAAGGAATACATTTTAATTTTCTAACCTCTTGGGTTTCCTAAATGGTACACTGCTGTTGTGAAATGTGACTCACCATTCACAAATTTTCACTAATAAACGTGCTTACATCTGTTTGATTTCATGCACATGTAATTTATTGAACCTTGAAAACCTTCTTCCTTGTATCATTTGCTAACATGAAAAGGGAGCATTCTCTGGAGGACCATAGTTAAAAGTATGGCTATTCAGGAAAGATGCTTGATGCAAGCATCGTGGCTAAGAAGACACTTCTAAAGGCCCTCATAAACAGATTGAGAGCAACAAAAGCAGAAGATGAAGGGGCCTCTGAGTTCTTCCCTCCAGTCTCATTTCTAGCACACTATCATCACAGAGTCAAAAGGACCTAAGATTTGGCATGAACGAGGCAGTTTTAACCAAATTTCCTAGTCCTATGAAGCCCAGAGTTGGAAATCATGGAAATGATCATGATTGCAATCAATCCTGACAAAGCCAAAGTTTGATTTTCTACAAATTGGATGGACATTTGGTGGGAAAAACAATGTGACAAGTTGCCTGGCACCAGTGGCTCATGCCAATAATCCTAGCTACTCAGGAGGTTGAGATCTGAGGATCACATTTGGAAGCCAGCCCAGGTAGAGGAGTCTATGAGACTCTTTTCTCCAATTAAATGATAGAAAAAGCTTCAGTGTGCTCCTTCCCTTTAAAACTTGTACAATGACGAGTAGAGAAGGCAGGAATTAGTGGCATATATGAAAATAATCAGAAGTTTAAATCAGCATGGACCTCTATGTCTGTGGACAGAAGTACAAGTAAAGAAAGAATATGACTGCAACTGGAGGTTCCTTAGTATGCAGTATGATATACAGAACTGAAGTTTTCTTCTCTGACCAAACTGCAGCTTTATTCAGATCTGGTATTGCAAGCAAGCACTCTAAGGAAAAAGAAACTCCAACTGCCTAATAATCCAAGGGCATTAATCCTAAAAATAAAAACATTTATTCTGAAAGTAGTGGGAAATACAATCTGCGATTTCAAACATCTGAAGAACTGTCATAAAAAGAGGTATTTCTACTTTTTAATGACAATGGATGGCGATGATGTCCAGAATCAAATGATGGATACTACATGAAAACAAATGTTTAACCTAACAAAAAGATGAACTTCTCCAACAAATGTGTCCAAAGACTCAAGACTATATATTTCAATAAACCCTACACTGCATGACTATTTAAGCAAAATCTCTTTGGAGGAATTCAAGAATGCAATGTGAAAAAACTGTAGCAAGCCTCTGATTACACACACAACACTGAGAATGTTCGAAGTCAGCACAGGTGGCACAATAGGCGGGCTCAGACTGGAAGGAAGGCTATGTGTCCATGTTAGCAGGGTGCCAGGGGGCCTTGAAAGCCATTGTTAAACACCATAGCTCAGTAGTTAAGTACCTATGATCACATAAGATGATGTGAAGTGAAACAAACTCTAAGATACGGAAACAATTGGTTTATCATTGTTGTTATTTTTAACGTGCTAAATGAAATCATTCCTTTTTCCTTTTGCTTATCTTCCCTATGGTTTAGCCCCTCTTGTCACTGTTTTTGATTTTGATACCCTCGGTAATATATATATATATATATATATATATATATATATATATATATATATATATATATATATATATATATATTTGTCTGAATTAGGGAAGGGAAGGGGAACTTCAAAATGTTGAGACAAATGGTAAAACGTGAACCAATGCAACAGTAATAACTACAAGATATGTTGTAAACTAACTGTAAAATTGGAGGGAGGGGGAAATACAGGAGGAGGAAAGGTGGGAGAAAAATGAGGGATGAGATAGCAAGTTTGACAAGAAATGTACTCATTACCTTAGGTATGTAAATGTAACCCTACTGTACATCAACTTGACAATCAACATAAATTAAAGAAAGATGCCCTGAGCTCAAGAATTAATACTCATATGTAGATGGATACTTTCTCTCTCTCATACACATACACACACACACACACACACACACACACACATAGAAAGAGAGAGAGAGAGTCATATTTATTTTTAAATACCCAATAGATAGCTTGAGGCCATGTGGAATAGAAGCAGGAACCCAGGTGATCTCAGCAAACAGTAAACCCGACACAGCAGCCTCTGTGAACTGTCCAAGCAGGACATTGAAAGCATCTGGAAACATGTTTGGTTGTAGAATTACGGATGCAACCGGCTCCTAGGTCAAAGCACAGGATGTTGTTACACATCCAACAGGACACATGGACAGCCACCTAAAGGGAGGAATTAGCCAGAGTCTTGACACCACTGTTTCTTTTAGACCCACCTGAGTGGGTCTCTGATTTTTGTAGCCCCAGGAGAGCTTAGCCAACACCCAAAGTATTTACTAGTAAACATGGCTGCAGTACCTGAACCCATCTTTATGAGCGCGGGTGATGGTCCTTAAAAATAATGGCCAGGAAAAGCTCACCTGCAGAAGGGATAAATTCTCACAGTTGATCTAACAACTGACAGGGGTCATTTAGCTTCAGGAAAACCACCTAATTGGTGTGTCAACAGCTTTCTACAAGGTATCATAATTCTCAGCAGAGAATTTACCAAATTACATAAGAAAGACAAAGAAAGTCAAATATTAATTTCTCAAACAAAATGGGGGGCTGCTACTATAAAAGCTGCAAAGACTAAACCAACGGGGAATCATGAACTCAAATATCCATCATAATATAGGGTTAAATCCATTAATATTGGGCACCACTGATTATAGACTACATTTTTTATACACTTTTAGTTATTTTGAAGACTTTAATTAGTTTGATACCCAGTTAGTTCTTCCCAAGACCTTAACAGCCCATTTCTAGCTCTAAATAATAAGGCAGGCTTAGTCACAATGAACATTTCACTAGGTCTCTGGGATTTTGGTGCCAGTTCTGGTCTGGCCAATGATCCTGTTCTTTTGTGCTTAAGGCTAGCACTCTCACAAAGCTCCACTTTCTGCTGTATTGTTTTGTTTTCTTTTGGTGGTCAATTGGAGACAAGTATCTCAGTGACTTTCCTGCCCAGGCTAGCTTCCAATTGCAATCCTCACTTTTGAGTCTTCCAAATAGCTAGGCATGAACCACCAGCACATAGCAATTTAAAAATATTTTCCCTGAGCAGAGGAGCAGCAGAGCCCTAGTTAATCTCTCTCCAACACCCCAGTTTTACCACTCCAGAAACTTTTACTCCTAGAAAGACAGCCCAAGTAAGTTATAACAGTACAGGGATTCTGTCCAATAAGGAAAAATTGACCTTGCTGGCCTGAAAACACAGATTTCAGTTCTGGGCCTCATCCCTCTGCCAAGCCAGTGCCGGCGCTGGCACAGCGTCTCACAGTTCATGGACCTAAACCACCCAGAAGTGACCAAGGTGAAATCCTCCAGATGGTGGCAGACAGACGTGGATCTCAGGCTGAGCATGGACAGGCCGAAATGGCAGACAAAGCATGAGTACCCCACAAAAGATATTCTCACTCGTGCCCACAGAGAAGCATCGGTAGCCTTTTCCCCACTGCCAGAGCAAAGCACCATCTCTGACACTGGCATAGGGTCAGACCAGACTGGAAATAAACCCGGCTTGGGGAAAGCGAGGACAAAGGGGCCACCTTTGAAAAGAGCAAGAGGGACAGACCAATGAGGGCCAGCTCCACCCAGAAGAGCAACCCCTGCCCAGGTGGGAAGCTCATCCAGGCCACAGTTCACAACTCAGGTGAACTCAGCCAGAGGTGCCCGCCCTGCCCGCCAGAATTTCTAAATTAAAACGGAAAGTGGCGAGCAGCTACCGGCAGCAAGGAACAACCAGATAGGAGAACAAACAGTTCCCGAGACAGATAAATGGCCCCATCTCAGAGGAAGCCTAATTCCCAGCCCAAAATGGAGCTGAATTCCATAGCCAGCTATGCTCAGGACGCCATCCTGCCCATGAGGGAGGAACCACCCCTAGGCAAGCAACACTCAGACAGGTAAACCAGGCCAGAGCCAACCGCCCTGCTGAGTCCACAGCCTCTCAAAAGCCAGGTGATAAAGGCACCAGTCTCACAGCAGATGGGAGGAGCCAGGGCTCCCAAGACTGTTCACTTCCCCCATTTACAGAGGACACCCAAGTCCTATGTGAAAGCTGTGCGAACCACAGAGCCTCAGGATTTCACTAACAGAGGAGGAGGGTCAGAGCTGATCCACCCGCTGCAAACTGAAAGCAGGTCAAACCACACAAGCACCAATATAGACTACAGACAATTGCAAGGAAACCAGAGACTGGAGAAAGCCCACCCAAACAAGGAAGACTCCATTTTTTAAAGATTTATTTTTATTTTTTATTTAACAGATGTTGTTGGTTTTTTGTTTTCCAATGTATAGACAAATGGTAAAACGTGAACCAATGCAACAGTATTAACTACAAGATATGTTGTAAAATAACTTGAAAATTGGGGGGGGGGATATGGGAAGAGGGAAGCTGGGAGAAAAATGAGGGACAAGGTAGCAAGTTTGACAAGAAATGTAGTCATTACCTTAGGTATGTAAATGTAACCCCTCTGTACACCACCTGTACAATAAACATAAAATAAAGAAAGATGCCCTGAGCTCAAGTACTAGTGCACATATGTATATGAATACTCTCTCTCTCTCTTTCATACACAAATACACAAATACACACAAACACAGAGTCATATTTATTTTTAAATACCTAATAGATAGCTTAAGGTTGTGTGGAATAGAAGCAGGAACAGAGGTGATCTCCTCAGAAAACAGTAAACCCGACAAGTTGCATCTTTGAACTGTCTAGCGGGACCTTCCTTCTCATCAACCCAGGGTTCACTTCCACAGCAAGATACACTGCCTCCATGAGTATACATGATATACCTCCGTGTGCGCTGTCAAAGTCCACCCAGCCCACTATGCATCATTGGACATCTCTGCAGAAAGACGTGGGGATTGTGCATACTTGCGACTCCAGTGTGTTCATGATCACACACACATACTGCGTAGGAACACTAACAGGTGGATCTTGAGCCCAACCCTGCCATATGGCATCAGAAGCATTCACAAGGTGGAGGGAAGAGTATTTGTCTTCCCCTGTTGCATCCACCACAGCAATAGAAGCCGAGAATTCTCCACCCCAGGAAGACCATAGTGAATGCCTCCAACTATAGGGAGACCCAGAACCTGATTGTCCTAACCAACCGCTGCTTCCTTTACTCCTAAACAATCTCCATCTAAGGAGGACCCCCAAGCCCTTCCTGAAAGCTGTGCGAACCACAGAGCCCCAGGATTTCCCTAACAGGCGAGGAGGGTCAGAGCAGATCCACCCCCTGAAAACTGAAAGCAAGTCAAACCAGCCAAGCAGCAAAATAGACTACAGACCATTGCAAGAAAACCAGAGACTGGAGAAAACCCACCCAAACAAGGAACACTCCATTTTTTAAAAACATTTTTTAACATTTTCTTTTCTATTTTTCATTTCTGAGACGTCGTTGGTATTTTGTTTTCTATTTTTTTTTTTATCGTCTTTTTTAATTTCCTTTTTCGGGGGTTGGGTTGTTAATTGTTTTGTGTTTTGCGCATTTGTCTTCCAGTATTTTTCTTTGTTTCTCTTTTCACATTCTCTTACTTTTAAATTACTTTCCTATGACTAACAGCTTCACTCTTTTCTGCTAACTCTCCATTATTCATCATATTAATCTTGTCCTTTCTACCGATTCTATTCTTCTTCACATTTCCACGTCACTGAAATGAAACCAAAATCACCACCACCACCACCGCCACCATCACCACCACCCCCACATACATTTTACTCTATTCCCTTCACTACCTCTCACTTATCCTCCAGATTTACCATCAGGACCTCCAGACTCCATTGATCCCTGGTTATTGGATAGAGGATATCCCTGTTCAATCCAAGTGAATCAAAGTGGTTTATAGAGAAATCCAGCTCATAGTATTTTAACAGTACTTATTAACTATTGAATACAGGATTGGTTGTTATTTTGAAATTGTATTTTTAGGAACACCAAATCTAATTTTATATACAGTTATACCAAGTATCTGTGTATAATTGTGAACTTCTAAGATTTACACAACAGTGCTTGGTAAGGTCTGCTTTGGGTCTTAAACAGTGCTCACAGGTGCTCTTAGATAGGCATTCCCAATCCAAATGGGCAGAAGAAACACAAGATGGCAAACAATGCAGTCATATCTCCCACTCAAAACAAGCAGGAAGCAGAGCAGTCAATCAAAGACATAGAAGAGAACCCTCAAAATGCTCTACAAAGTCTACTGATAAACATGTTAAATGAAAAGTTTGAATCCATCCATACATCAATCCATCCATAAAGTAATAGATGATTTCATGGCCTCAACAAAGAGAAAGATAAATGAACTTCAAGAGTCATATGAAAAGATAACTACCCAGCTAAAAGATTTGAGAGACAGCACTCAAAACCAAATTAATAATGTAAAGATGTCCATGCAGGACCTAAGAGATACTTCTAGCAAGGACATGGAAATCATCAGGAAAGACCAGTCTGAAGGAAAAGAGATTCAAAATCAAGTAACTAGCCTACAGTCTCAAGTAGGTGAAGCAGAGGATCAAATCTCAGGAGCTGAAGATTCCCTAGAATCTATGGAGAAATGTCACACAAAAATACAAAACCAATCCAATCGATAAAACAGATCACTCCAGGAGCTCCAAGACACAAGCAGGAAGCACTATTTGAGGCGAATAGGAATTGAGAAAAACCAGGAGAAAGAAGTTAATGGAATATGCAACCTATTTAACAGAATATTAGCCAAGAACTTCCCAACTATCCAGGAAGGTAGGCCGATACAGATACAAGAAGCATTTAGAACCCCAAAGCGACCAGATCAGAATAGGACATCCCACTGACACATTGTGATCATAACAGGATCAGTAGAGTCCAAGGAAAGAATCCTTAAAGATGTTACGGAGAAGAAAGTAATCACAAATAAAGGAAAAGCAAGCAGAATTACCCCAGACTTCTCAGCAGAGACCATGAAAAGCAAGGGGATCCTGGAATGAGGTATGCCAAACCCTAAATAATAATAAATATCAACCAAGAATGCTGTACCCAGCTAAACTCTCATTCATAGCTGAAGGTCAAATAAAAGTCTTCCACAGGAAGGAAAAACTGAAACAATGTATCTCCACCAAACCAGCTTTACAGAAAATCCTCAAAGATGTACTATACAGGGAAAATAATCAAGATCCCAATACAGACAGAGAAATGAACCCTAAATAGAAAACCAGAATATTAGATCAAGAATTGGGAAGACACAGCTTTTAACAAGATAGCTACAATGAAAGGACAAATGATCATCTCTCAAACCTAACGCTCAACATTAATGGACTTAATTCTTCATTCAAACGACATAGGCTCATTACTTGGATCAAACATCAAGATCCGTCTTTCTGCTGCCTCCAAGAGACACATCTATCTAGAAAAAGCAAACTTCTTCTAAAGGTGAAAGGCTGGAATAAAATCTACCAATAAATGGCCCCCAAATGCAGGCTGGAGTGGAATTCTAGCATCAGATAAAATCGACTTCAAATTAAAAATGGTAAGAAGAGACAAAGAAGGTTACTACATACTAATAAAGCGATGTCTCCTACAGGAGGATATAACCATCTTAAATATCCACACACCAAATACAGGAGAACCCAACTTCATCAAACCAACACTACTGACTCTAAAATCACTCATAGTCCCAAACACATTGATTGTTGGAGACTTTAACACTCCACTGTCACCTCTGGACAGACCAACAGGCCAAAAACTGACCAAAGAATCCACAGAACTAATCAACTGCATAGACCAACTAGACTTAACCAACATCTACAGAATATTCCATCAAGCAATACCAGAATACACATTCTTTTCAGCAGCCCATGAAACATTCTCCAAAATATATCACATCTTAGGGCACAAAGAAAATCTGTACAAATTCAGAAGTATCAAAATCATTCCCTGCCTTCCCTCAGACCACAATAGATTAAAATTAAAGCTCAACTCAAACAGCCACCACACAAAATGATACAATCCATGGAGACTAAGCAACACACTGCTGAACCATCAGTGGGTCATTGAAGAAATTAGACCAGTAATTCAATATTTATGGCATTCAACCAAGGTGAGTGCACAAAGTACCACCTCCTTTGGGACACAGCAAAGGCAGTACTCAGACGAAAATTTATATCTGAGTGCCTACACCAACAATCTGGATAAACAGCAACTCAACAACTTACGGAATCACCTTAATCTTCTCAAAAGAGAACAAGAAGCCATACCCCAAAGTCAATAGATGGAAGCAAATAATTAAAATCGAATCAGAATTAAATATACTTGAGAGGGAGAAAAAAAACCATCGCAACAATCAACAAAACAAAGACTTGGTTCTTTGAGAATATTAACAAGATAGTCAAATTCCTAGCAAACCTGACCAAAAAACGATGGCAGCACACCGACATAAACAAGATCCGAGATAAAACAGGTAACATCACCACAGAAACAACCAAAATTCAGAACACAATAAGGGACTATTTTGCAAACCTTTGTGCCAACAAATTCGAGAACCTGGAAGAAATGGATGATTTTCTAGAAAAAATTGATACCCCCAAACTCAACCATGAAGATTTAAACCTTCTAAACAGACTCATACCCAGCCTTGAAATAGAAACAGCAATAAGTGATTTCCCATCAGAGAAAAGCCCATGTCCAGATGGATTCACAGCAGAATTCTACAAGGCTTTCAAAACAGAAGTCACACCATTATTTTTCAAAATCTTCAATGAAATTGAAAGAGAACGTTCACTACCAGACTTATTCTATGAAGCCAGTATAGCCCTCATCCCAAAACCAGGCAGGGACTCATCAACAAAACAGAACTATAGAACGATTTCCCTGATGAACATAGATGCAAAAATTCTCAACAAAATTCTGTCCAATCGACTTCAACAGGTCATCAAAAATATCATACACCATGTTCAAACTGGATCCATCCCAGGGATGCAAAGTTGGTTCAATATACGCAAGTCAATTAATGTAATCCACCACATCAACCAGAGCAAGGTAAAGAACCACATGGTTATATCTCTGGATGCAGAAAAGGCGTTCGATAAAATCCAGTACCCATTTATGATAAAAATCCTGGAGAAATTGGGATTCCAAGGAACATTCCTGAATATAATAAAGGCAGTTTATTACAAACCAACAGCAAGCATAATTCTAAATGGTGTAAAGCCAAAGCCATTCCTTTGAAAATCAGGAGCAAGATTGAGATGTCTGCTCTCTCCCCTCCTCTTTAACATTCCTAGCCAGAGCAATTAGGCAAGAAGAAAACAAAAAGGGGATCCAAATAGGAAAAGATGAAGTTAAGCTTTCTCTCTTTGCAGATTACATGATCCTATACCTAACGAACACCATAGACTCTACTCCCTAGCTACTAGAGCAGATCCAAAACTTTGGCAAAGTTGCAGGATATAAAATAAACCCTCGAAAATCAACAGCCTTTCTATATGCTAATAACACGAAGACAGAGGCTGAAGTCAGGAAAGCAACTCCCTTTGCAATAGTCTCAATAACATAAAATACCTAGAAATAACCTTAACCAAAGAAGTGAAAGACCTCTATGATTAGACTGTTTGGTGTAAGTGAACTGAACATCTCCGTGGGGGGGGGGGGGAGGGAAAGGGGGAGGAGGGAGAGGGGTATGAGGGACAAGGTAACAAACTGTACAAGAAATGTATCCAGTGCCTAAAATATGAAACTGTAACCTTTCTGTACATCACTTTGATAATAAAAATTTGAAAAAAAAAAAAAAGAACTAAGGAAATGGAAAAACCTCCCATGCTCCTCGATTGGGAAGATTAATATAGTCAAAATGGCAATATTGCCAAAAGCTATCTACAAATTCCATGCAATACCCACTAATATCCCAACACCATTTTTTAATGAAATTGAGGAAGCAATCCAGAAATTTATATGGAAAAGTAAATGACCCCCCGACTAGCAAAAACAATCCTAAGCAGAAAGAACAATGCCGGAGGAATTACAATACCAAACTTCAAGCTGTATTATAAAGCTATAGCTATAAAAACAGCTTGGAATTGGCAATGGAACAGGCCTGAAGACCAATGGAACAGAATTGAAGATCCAGCAGTGAACACACAGAACTAAGCCCCCTTAATCTTTGATAGAGGAGCTAAAAAAATACGATGGAAGAAAGATAGCCTCTTTAACAAATGGTGATGGCAAAACTGGTTCAACACCCACAACAAAGCAAAATTAGATCCTTATATATCATCGTGCACCAAAATCAATTCCACATGGATCAAAGATCTTGAAATTATAACAGATACCTTGAAAGCACTAAAAGAAGTAGGAGAAACACTTGGGCTCCTTGGCACAGGACAGACCTTCCTTAACAAAGAGCCATAAATGCTACAAATCACAAAAAGGACGAGCAAATGGGATTGCATCAAATTGCTGAGCTTCTGCAGGGCAAAGGACATAGCTCACAAGATGAATGGAAAGCCTACAGATTGGGAAAAGATCTTTATCAGCCATACAATGAACAAAGACCTCATATCTAAAATATATGCAGAACTACAAAAAATTAAATTCCTCCAAAACAAAACCGCAAAGAACCAACAGCCCCCTCAACAAGTGGGCTAAAGACTTACAAAGAGAAATGAAATGAATGTCCACTGTCATCAGGTGTTTGAGCAGGGAGTTGTGGATAGCACTTTGGCCAAGCAAAGCACATTTTATACGTGTCTGGTAGGACATGCAATAGAATGACACAGCAGCTCTACAAGCTATTGAGCTTTGGTGAGTGATTGTTTTCCCTTCCATATATCGTTTCAAACTATGGGCTTCAAGGAAGTCTGCAACATAGAAATGACTTTTTGTTTTGACAGACCTGGGGCTTGAACTCAGGGCCTGGGCACTGAGCTTTTGCTCAAGGCTGGCACTCAGCTCTACTCTGAACTATCTGTTGGTTGGAGCTAAGTGTCTTGTGGACTTTTCCTGCCCAGGCTTGCTTTGAACTGTGATCCTCAGATCTCATTTCTGAGTAGCTAGGATTGTAGGCATAGGCCACCAGTACCTGACTTCCTGACTTTTTCTCCTCTGTCCTTTGTCCTCCTCCTCAGGCCCCCTTCCTTCCTTCCTCCTCCTTTTTTCATCTTTCTTCTTTTTTCCCCTTTTCTTCATTGCTTTGCTTTCTGAGAGAATTCAATGATCAGCCAACCATGAAATGGGAAAGTGGACCAAATAAGGCTGGATAATTTATTTGAGCCAAACAGAGGTATTATAATCTATTAAAAATATTTAGCCAAACACACTGTATTCGTGACTTTATCTCATAACCCTGCAGATTGTCTGGTAGTTGCCCAGGACCTGAGGCAGGAAGGCGGACCCATGTGCCTGAACTTTCCAGTCATGTCTTTGCAACTGGTAGTTTTTAATAAAAGAAAAACTCTAACATTGTGAAATTACATCAGTGAAGAAACCATAGCTTTTTATGTTCTTGTATATGCTTTTCTTCTGTGCAATGTTATTCAATGCCCTAAATTTCAGCTACTTTTGAGATATTTTCTTGAATGTTGAGATTAGTCTGGAAATCAGGCTAGGAATAAATGAAATGCTGGTGTGGTAATAAAATTTATGTTACCATTTTATGAATATGAAAATGTCTAATTGTTATAACACAAGGTATCTTTGGATTAAGAAGTCTAGGACATTTTATTCTTTTACACCTTTTTTTTAAAGCAGGAAAACCTTTGCTTCTACCATCAGTCTTGAAGCAGAAATCCCAGAAAAAAGAATTTTATAATCAGTCACAAAGAATTCCTACACGCATCATGTATCCCTTCCTCATCATTTCCCATTTCTTAGGAGTCTCCACATTGTTTAATTGTAATCATGTGCAACTAGCATTTTAAAGCTTCACACTGCTTTCACATTTATGGGATATGATGAGAAGATTAAGAATGGTTGAACCTCAAGAGTAAATACAGGAAACTTAAGAGTAGATGTAGAAATGTGACTCCACCAGGCTTTCATGGAGCACACATTACCCCAGTGGGCTTCATGTTGTGGCAATCCATGTATAGAAGAACAAACTAGAAGGTGCACTCTCCCAAACAACCCTCATTCTAGTCAGGCCCCTCTCCTGTACTCTGCTTTGCAATTCTGTAGCAGGAATCTAAACTCTGGTTTCCTTCCATTGCATTGGTGTTGTTTGACCTGACTTTCCCTCAGCTTGGAACTTACGCATATGGGACTCAGGTGGCAGGGCCCTGCCTTTCCAGGGCCTGCACTTAGTATTCAATCTATTGTCGAGCAGAGGGATGTTCATGACCCATAGCAAAACTCCTCCCACGTCCCATAAAGTGACATGTTGTTTCTATTAAGGGATCATTTTCTTAAGTGAAATCATGACCAGTTATGATGGCATGGAAGTATACAGAGGCCAAGTGATATGTGTTACTTTAATTACTGAAGAAGTATCTATTACGATTCCATAATGGTTCAAAGAAGAATTTTAAGACTGAAACAGTGGTTTTTTTGTTTGTTTAGTTCAGAAGTAATTGAAATGGAATATGTAAATAGAGTCAAAGTGGACTTTTCCAAGTGAGAAAGAGAAGTCAATTGCACTTCGAAAGAAACTATATGACTATAGCAAGAAAGACATCGCCAATTAACAAATATTTATTTTCCTTTGCTATTCTCTGCTATTGATCCTGTTACATAGTAGTGGAATGAATTAGGAAGAGAGTGATGTAGAGTGCATGGTTTACCATTGCAACACAAACTGAATCTATCTATCTATCTATATATCTATCTATCTATCTATCTATCTATTTATCTATCTACCTATATTTTTGCTGTTCATTTAATTCTTGTATTTAAAATATATTCACACGTTATAAAATACAATGAGCTTCATGTCCATAATGAAGAACAGAATGCCTATAAATTGAAATTATAATTTTTTTTACATTTTAGGTGTCAAAGCCTATAAGTATGCCCTTATAACAAAAACTGCATGAATCTAGTGATCAATGTAAGGAACACATTATGAAGGGAAATGAATACATTTCAACTACCATTCATGAAGAGAATAAGGCCTTCAACTGAAGAGGCAGTGACATCTCTGGATGCAATGACGTCAGAAGTGTCATTGCAATTCCAAATTATCCTGTACTCATAGAAATTCCAAATTTTGAGGGGAAGAAGTTCCACAGTAAGTTGAATGACAGTATTAATTCCACTTATTCTAGCTGTTGGAATACTAGCCCAAAGTTCATGGCTGTGGCTCTATCTACTATACACAAGTGCAACATTGACTGCATTTCAGGTATCTTAGAGCTGAGGGGTTGGAGAAACTATCTGCTTTCTCTACTGATTTTGTCCATCACCAAAGAAGACAAGGGATAGCTCGCAATTCAATTGGGAAGAAACTGGTGGAGCAGTGAACTCCTATTTAGCTCAGTTCCTCCTATCTCCACGTAAGAATCACCATTGTTAACACAAATTGGGGAGGGATTGGGGCATTGTGAAATTCCATGGCACTTTAAACCACCCCACCAAACTTCACCCATCTTGGCAAGCCAGGTTAGGTAGCAATGCTTCTAGGTGTAGCCAGTCATATCCTGGGTTTCAGGTTTCAGCCTGCAGCTCAGTCATCCATAAACAGTTTTCACATTCTCCACTTCCACCAAACCACCCCAGAGAGTCTCTATCGTGGTAAGGAGGGCACCCAAACAGTTTTTCATGATAGGTCTTGGATGGCTTCCATTTGGGTCATGTCACAGAGTTGATTTTACACCCTTACAAAGCAATCAGAAGCAGAGCAGACTGTGGCCTTGAAAGAATGCTTGCTCCTACACATCGAATAAGCTACAGTGAATTGAAACTCCATGTAGTATTGGTATCCTTTTACATAATTACCAACGGAATTACTACAGTGAGAAAGGGAAAGGAAGCCCGACATCGTGGCACACATCTGTTTCCCAGATACTGGGGAACAGAGGTAGGGAGGAGCACAGTCTTGAGACCACCTGATCAAATGAAAAGCAGGGGAGGAGGAGTTAAAGGGGAAGAAGCGTGAAAAGGGCAGAGGAAAAGGGAGAAAGGTGGAAGAGATAGAGGAAGGGGAGGGCTGGCCAGCCCAAAAGACTATCCAAAGATAACTCAAAAGCCAAAAAAAAAAAAAAAAAAGGAACTGGAGGAGTGGCTTAAATGAAGCAAGGAAAAGGCCTCAAGTTCCAAGCCAAGCATCACAGAGCAAGAATTGGAAGAATTAGCTTCTTCATTTGTAAACAAGGCAGACAAAAGAGAAGAAACAAGAACACCCCTTCAAAAGGCAACTTGTCCTTGTCCACTCTCAGCAGAAAAGTCACTGAGCATGTCATGTCCAGCTTTTTGGATTCAGTAGGCCTGAGAAAGACTTACTGGGGATATTCGTGGGGGCACCCTCATCACTGTGCCCTGATCTGTGTCACAGGAAGTGGAGAATATCTGCCATTTTCATTTCCATAACATTCACCATCTCAAGTTGCTTATTCAAGTTTCTTAAGGTAAAACTGTTTCTGTTCTCTGTATCATTGAAAATGTATACAGCAAGACATGGAGTTTTATATGCTCAAGTCAACTGGATTAGCAAAGGAACACAAAGGCTCTGACACCAGGGGGAAGAGTGCTCTATCTCAAAGCAAGCATGAACATTTACGTCCATCACCATACTGGGGCGTCCTCAATCCATCACCAGGATCTGTACTGCTCCCACTTGGGAATGAGGGGTACTTGCGCTTGTTGGCGTTTACTCCCACTTTGTAAATAGTCATTTCATAAGTATAGAGGATACCTTAAGAAGTATCTACTTTCTGTGTATGCTCATACTAGGGCTTGACCTCAGGGCCTGGGCATTGCCCCTTAACTTTTTCGCTCAAGACTGGCTTTCTATCACTTGAGCCACAGCTCTACTTTGGCTTTTTGGTGGCTATTGAAGGTGAGAGACTCATGGAAGTTCCTGCCTAGGCTGGCTTTGAATCCCAACCTTCAGATTGCAATCTCCTAAGAAGCTAGAATTATAACTGAGCCACCACCAGATGGCTTCTAGTCTCACTTTTTACCTGTAGCTGTTAAACACTCCACACAAGAAGTTCTCAACTTTATTCTCACTATTCATAGAATAGAGTAGACTACCATCATATAGAACAGGCTGTCCATTCTATATTAAAAATCATGTTTAGAAAGTGGCTCAGGGAGTAGAGCTGAAGAGCTCAGGGACAGAGCCCGGGCCCAGAGTTCAAGCCCCATGACCAAGAAAAAAATATCATGTTTCTTTCATTTGGAATATCAGCAGATCAGCTACCAGTGTACCTTTATCTACCTATCCATCAATTCTTAGAAATTCAAAAGGCAACCAACAAACTTTGTATCCATTCCTACAGATTTTCTCAGGAGCCATATTTTCTTCTATTATGAATTTCTGAAACATAAGTATAGTTTTCTTTCTCTACCACCAAACCATTTAAACAACTTCCCATATTGTAAACATTTCATAGATTTAGGTTATATGCTCCAAAATGTACTCCTCTTGATTTTGCTTATCCCACATGGAAAGTCCTTTTCAAATTAACATTTGGTGTCATCTTCATGGAACTAGAAACTCCATGAGGATACAGGGCAAGTCTGCCTCATTTGCCCCACCCCCAAAAAAAAAATCCCAAAATCTGGTACTGGTTAGAATTTATGCTAGGTAGAGAATTGACTAAGATGCTAAGTCGTTATTGCCCAGCTCTTACAATGATATGACCAGTTTGTAAAAAGCCATATGTGGAAATGATTTGCACAAGATTGTGTAACATGTTAATGAAAAAGCCAAGGTGGCTTTCTTCATTTCCTATTCTTCATGGATGACACCACAGAGGTTCTTATACCTGTTTGCATTTCCTTAGCCTCAGGTCCTCAGCTCCTCCCACTAGCCCCCAGATTCACCCATACCTAATGAGCCACTCCTACTCACTACCTGTCTACTTCCCCTTTACCCCCAGAGAGAGAAGCTGCCACCTGGATAAGGTGCAGACACCATGTAGCTCCCTCTCCCATGGGAACTATGGCCCCACTAATAAACCTCCTTTTGAACCTTCTTCTCCTGTCTGTGATGATCTCTGCATGGTCCCCTGGGATGGCCGGGACATATCTTTTCAACACCTAATAGGCTGAGGAGGCCAATGGTACTGATGAATGAGTTCTTATCACTTGAATGGTGTATCCATTCCCATCGTTCTTCATTGGCTGGACAGAGAAACCTTTCTGTAAATATGCCTGCTTTATGCATACTTCATGGAAGATCCAAAGAACACAACCTGAAGTAGAATTCTGTACCCATAGTGAAGAGCCAAGTTACTTTCTTAGAGACAGTCAGGTATGACAGGGATCAAGCCACAAATAGCAGCTGTTATTTCCTTGTCTCTGCCATTGCTAACGCAAATCTGCTAAACATAGCTTTGATGAATTATTTGGGGTTCTTAAAAGCACATTTTCTTTTGGTATTCTAGAGCGTCTCTTGATCTTACAAAAAAGGTAAATATACCTTTCTACTGAGGACAAAGATGATATAATAATGACTGTCCAACTTTATGTTATAAATATCACTGTATAAATAAATCTGATTTGAATAGGTCTACGAGTCAGATGGAGAAGACACTCATTTTGGTAAACATCTCATATTGAAGTTGTAAAGACACACTTTACTAAGTCCTTGCCCAATAAATCCAAGTCTTTCTACCCGGTATACTTTAGTCTAAATGGTCTGTTTCCCCTGTCATTTTGGTGAACACTTTGGAGACAAAACTAGGTATCATGAAAAACCCCAAATTCCACTGCTACAACACCAAGAGATACTGACATGCAAGATTATCTTTATAAATGATGTACAGATGTTTAACTAACCGCCATGTACATTAGCTTTAGGTTCTGAGCAACTTTTGCAACATTTCCCACTTGTTCCTCTGTGGAGCAGAGGAAGGAATGTAAGAAAAAGACTAGTGAACTGTGGGTGCAGGTTTAGTGGTATGAGAATTTGCCTAGTCTTTCTGAGAAACTTACCAAAAAAAAAAACCAACACAAAAAACAGAAGTAATATTTAAGCTCTAAACACTAATATGCCAAACAATTTACATAAATCATACAAAGGAGAAGGAATTTCTAGTCTTTTTATTTCCTGGTGAAAAAATGAAGTGCATTCATTTGATCACAGTCACACCATTATTTAGTATTAGATCTAGGATTCCAGCTCTAAGATTGTAGTCTACACATATCCAGCTCATTATGGATTCCTTATTAGGCTTCTAGCTCTGGAGTCCCACTGCCCAGGGGAAAAATCCTAAGATTGCTAGCACTTAAAACTCTCCTAGTTATAGAAAGTAAATCACAAAGAGCCTCTCCTACTGTGAGAAGCCATTCGATAAATCGTCCTCAAAGCCTTCCCACAGAGGCTACCTGGGAAAACCCCAGTAAGACCTGAGTTCTAGCAGAAGCCATCAGTGAGTACAAACAACACAAATTTGCTTCTTTGCTACCGACCCTTGGCTCTGAGACTCAGCCTAGCATCAAGAGTGTCAACTTGAATGGATGGCCATGTGTCCACAGGAACTGAGTTGAGGTCACACTTGTCTCACTCTGTCCTGCAAATAGATGTCTGGGTGACAAGTCTTAGTCACACATGGCGAACAGAGGTTCCAGCCAAATCAGGTGGGAAGTGCCATATCTTCTTTCTAAGCCTTAGCGGGGAAGCTGGCAAACATTGTATCTCCCATGCCTTACGCTGCTTTGCTACTATGGGACTTCCTAAACAAATTAAAACTGATAATGGTCCAAGATATGTTGGACAAACTTTTCAAACTTTTTGCAAATCTTACCAAATTGTTCACTCTACAGGAATCCCCTATAATCCTCATGGTCAAGGAATTGTCAAACGGGCCAACGGTTTGTTAAAACACCAAATTTCTAAATTAAAAGGGGGGGAACTATACCCCTTCTCTCCTGTTAATATACTTTCTCATACTTTATTCATACAAAATTTTTTAAATTTGGATTTCAATGGCCATTCTGCAGCACAGCGGTTCTGGGAAAAGAGAGAGCAAATTGGATTTCAATGGCCATTCCGCAGCACAGCGGTTCTGGGAAAAGAGTGAGCAAAGAGCTTTTGCCCAAGTTAAGTGAAAAGATCCTTTAACAAGTGCTTGGCACAGGCCCGATCTGGTACTGACATGGGGTCGAGGACATGTCTGTGTTTTTCCACAGGATGAAAATGATGCCCGCTGGCTACCTGAGCGTTGTGTTCGGATTGTGGAAACTCATCAGAATGGTACAAGCTCTGACCCACTGGGCTTATGTGCCAGATCCACAGATTGTGCACCCTGCGACCTGGGAGGGAGCTGAGGTGTTTGTCCATGTCAACAGATCAGCGTACGGTACAGCTCCAGACCCTTTTGTCCAGCACGTTAAGATGGGAGATTTTGCAGCTTCTGGCATTGGAACCCCTTTATGTTTTACAACTGACTCCAACAGTTATATTCCAGGCTGTACTGTGATGCAATCCATAAAATATAGAATTTGGATTCCTGATAATAGTCAAGTATATAATATACAAATAGCTTCATTGCCTACTGGGTTTCCTGTACATGCCAGTTCTACCTCGTCCTTCATGATACCTCGCTGCATCAACTCCTCTCAAATTGTAGAATCCACGGGAGAACTGCACCCCGTAAAGTGTAGACACAATCACCCTTTTATAACCAATATTTCAGGAACTAATTCTCAGCTGATGGACTGGTCTGGAGCTAATCTCACCAATAAGTTCAACCCAGGTCTGTGGTGGATGAATGGACGCCCTCAGCGCCATGTCTGGATGTTAGTGGCTGCTCTGAATAATATCTCCTGGCCCACTTCTACTTCTTTAAAAAAAATATTATGAGTTGTGTAACACCCCCTTATGCTATTATGTATGGACCTTTTAATATTTCTATAGGAGCCATGTACTTTGAGGTTACCTGCACTAACTGTTCTTTTACAAATTGCTTGTATAGTGGTCTTACTGATTCTGTAATTATTATTAAGCAACCACCATTTGTTATGCTTCCTGTAAACTTATCTGAAGCTTGGTATAAAGAAACAGGTATTCAAGTGTTAAAACATTTAAAAGAACTTATGCGCCCTAGACGATTTGTAGGGCTATTATTAGCAGGAATTTTAGCCTTTATTGCTTTAGCTGCCTCTGCTGCAGCGGCTACTGTGGCTTTAACACAAAATGTGCAGACAGCTCACCATGTTAATCAGCTTGCTCATAATACCACACAAGCCCTGCCCTTTCAAGGCAGGATTGATGATAAGGTAGAACAAAAGTTAGAAGCATTATATGAATCTGTGTTGTCACTGGGAGAACAAATTCGTGCCTTACAAACTTTGCAATGGGTACGCTGTCATGCTGTGTTTGACTTTTTTCCTGTGACCCTCCATAAGTATAATGGGTCGAGCTATCCTTGGGATCAAGTTGTAGCACATCTAAATGGTATTTGGCACCATAATAACTTGTCCTTAGATCTCTTTCAACTCCATAGACAAATAGCCGGACTAGAACAGGCCCCGCCCTTGGACTTTAAAGTGGCAGAAACAGCAAAAGAACTGCTTGAACAACTTCAACAGTATGTCCCTTCCTTATCTAATGTTAAGGGGCTGCTAATGACATTGCTCGGCCCAGGGATGCTTTTGCTGATGGCTTGCCTATGTCTTCCTTGCATTGTACGCATATTGCAAAACTCTTTCATGAGTTTAGCCAGCCAGCTCCATAAGGTCAAGCTCCAAGTAAATGAATTTCCCCCGAGAGGAACCGCAGCCAGAGACGGGTATGAGGCAGTGCCAGCCTAGACCGACCTAAGACAGGGCCTTCAGCACTGCTCTGAAGTTGTTCCCTAAGACGGGTAAGGCAGGCTGAGGTACTCACCCCACCTAAGACAGGCGGGTTCGCTTCTTTTAATAAAAAGACGGGGGAACTGTCGGGAGCCGAGATAGCAGCTAAGCTCATCCTGACCTCTGGCTGTGCCGATGTCGCCAAGATGTCGGGAGCCAAACTTGCACCTAGGTTCATTATCACTTCTGGCTGTGCTGTTACCGCCAGGATATGCTAAAGGCAAAGTCCACTGCCACTGTCCGGAATTGCTTTGTTACCTTGTGTTTACTGTAATAAAATGTTGTAAACTTCAAAGCCTCTTTGTGTTCTGGAATTTTAACAACCCTATGCTATTCCCTGGTTCCAAAACTGCATATATGCTGGAAGTTAAGAATAAACTGTTGCTGCAGTCTTGAGGTTCAACCGTGCGGCTGCAGACCACCCGTACCCCCATCTTTGTCTCTTGTCTTTTTTCTCTTGCCTTATTTTTCCTTTTCCGTTTCCCTGCCGCTCCTCAGTCAGGATTCTTGTCCCCCTGCCGGCTGGCCCGGCAGGAGGGATGTGCGGCTCTACACATCCTGTGCATCCCCGAAGGCCTGTGAGAACTAGTGAGAACTTACAGCAAACCCCCAAGGGGCCCTGTGCCCTTTTTGCTATGGCAACTCCAGTTGGAACACTGGCTCAAGTCAGCAGGAGGCGCCTAGTACCTGGCCATGTCACAGAGCTCCAAACCATATGGGCACTGCCCAGAGGCTTCCCAGCACCCCAGGTGCAAATGCACTGTTAGTGAGGCACCAGGAGGCCCTGCTGGCCTGTGAGCACCAACTGCCTACCTCTAAGCAGCCTCACACCCCTCCCTTAAGGCTGTTCCTGTTGGAATGCAAATGAAAGCACTCATCAACAAAGTGGGCAAGGAATGGAGAAACAAAACATCCGGCCACCCCCTGGAGGCTTTTCTGCATAGTGGGTCGCATATGTGCAATCCTTCCTGCTCAGAAAAACACAGGGCTGCTGCCTAGCAAGCCAGGCAAGGTCTTCAGGTGGTCTTGGCCAAGGGGGCAGAGGCCGTTTCCAGACCAATCGGATGTCAGTCATAAAACCAGAAGGCAGGAAAGGAGTGCCGCTTCCCTGCTACCTTTGTCACAAACCTCCTGTGCACAGAAAAGGAGCATAGGGGCTTGGGCACAGAGCAGGCAGACAACAGATTAGATAAATGGGGATTGGTGTTCACCAGAGGACTGAGAGATCCCAGATGTGCAGAGGGTGAGAGCAGAGGGAGATTTGGAGAAGATAAGAAGGGCTAGGCCAGGGTGAGGCAGTTGTAATTTCCCCAGAAGAAGTGAAGAGGTGCATGGGGAGGTGTGCAGCCTGTGAACCTCAAGAGGAGGAGGGGGAAATTGGGAAGCACAGGCAGAGGCAAAGAGGCAGTGACGCAGAGGCATGTGTGAGTTGAAAGCAGTCCAGAGCAGCAAGGCAGGGACAGGAGGGCTAGGAGAGAGGACTCGGAGGGAGTTATCAGCAAAGGAGGTATGTGTGCAGGGGACAAGCCTCAGGAACTCAGCTGCAGATGGCAGGTGGTGGCTAGGAAGGCCAGGTTGGGCGCCCCACCACCCTGGGACCAAGTAGAAGGGAGAAGAGTCAAGAGGCAAGGGATTCTGGGGCACAGGCCTGCCCCATTCTCTGCGCGCAGCGCTGTGCTTTAGGGTGTAGACCTGAGGGGTAACGAATGCCATCCTTGGTTGGGGCACTACTGGGGCGTAATCATGTGGTCCTGTTACATTCACATTTCTGCCTTGATTGCTTTCCCGAAGAGTTTGTTGCTACCCAGGTCTCCGAAGCTGCATGGTTCAGGGAATGGGAGACTGGTGAGGACAGCAGGGGGAGGCCCAAGTGCCAATGGACTGTCCAGTAAGCAGCGCTGGGCTCCCTATCCACGCCCACCAAAAGAACAACACCCTGGACTTGAGCAAGTAGGACACAGTCCTCGAAAACCCCTTAGCACCTTCCAAGCCACTGTGTACTGGGTGCGCTCACGTCTGCGTGTGTGTGCCCCTGCTTGCCTACATGCGTGTGTTCCTGATGCTGTACAAGAGTGTGCTTCCTAAGCCTAAGTCTGCATATGTGCAAATAGGTATGTGGATGTAGATCCAGGAGGACCCGGCACAGTGTGTTATAGTGAGCATGTGGGGGTGGCGGGGAGGAAGAGAGAGAAAGAGAGAGAGAGAGAGTCGGCTCGCCTGTGAGGAATTTTTTGTTCATGTGCGGTTGCATGAGTGTGTCAGGTATGAGGTTGGACAGAGGGAGTTCAAAGTGTTTAGACGTTACTTGTTTTTTGATGTTCCCGGAAACCAATCATATGGCGAAGTCTCCCCTCTTGTGCTGTCCTCTACACAAAGGTCTCCGTACTTGAGGCCAAGCTGCCTCTGCTCTTGGACATCTGCATGACAGTGATGATGCTGCCTATTAATATCATTGCTGGGTGCTAGTGTGCCTTGGTAACGGCAGGGAAGGGTCAGATATCCCTTTCCCTGGTGTCTTAGCAGAGCTTCCTAAAGGAGCCTAAAACATATGGCTGCGAGCCACGGGCACCAGGATTGCCAGCTCCTGCCTCTAGCCAGTATAATCCTTGGCTGCTCAATAGCAGGAAGTAGCAGGCAGGGATCTGGGCCAGAGAGGCCAAGGCAAGCGGGAAGACAAGAGTTAAGCAGACACTAGCGCAGAAAGGAGATGCCCAGATTCGCTGACCTGCTAACCTTGTATCTCCCTTATGCTCTGAGCAAGAGAGATGAGGTTGATTGTGAGAGAGTTGGCGGATCCATACACCAGCCACTTCCAGGACTGGCAAGGGCAGAGGCGGTGGGGAGCTGTGTCACACGGGTTCAACCAGGATGTGGGAAGATGGAGCAGGAGTGGAGATGGACAGTGTATTTGCCTAGGACCCTGGCCCAAGCCGTTCCCAGCAGAATGGTCAGGGGAGGGATGTGCGGCTCTACACATCCTGTGCATCCCCGAAGGCCTGTGAGAACTAGTGAGAACTTACAGCAAACCCCCAGGGGCCCTGTGCCCTTTTGCTATGGCAACTCCAGTTGGAACACTGGCTCAAGTCAGCAGGAGGCGCCTAGTACCTGGCCATGTCACAGAGCTCCAAACCATATGGGCACTGCCCAGAGGATTCCCAGCACCCCAGTGCAAATGCACTGTTAGTGAGGCACCAGGAGGCCCTGCTGGCCTGTGAGCACCAACTGCCTACCTCTAAGCAGCCTCACTACCCCACCCTTAAGGCTGTTCCTGTTGGAATGCAAATGAAAGCACAAATCAACAAAGTGGGCAAGGAATGGAGAAACAAAACATCCGGCCACCCCCTGGAGGCTTTTCTGCATAGTGGGTCACATATGTGCAGTCCTTCCTGCTCAGAAAAACACAGGGCTGCTGCCTAGCAAGCCAGGCAAGGTCTTCAGGTGGTCTTGGCCAAGGGGGCAGAGGCCGTTTCCAGACCAATCGGATGTCAGTCATAAAACCAGAAGGCAGGAAAGGAGTGCCGCTTCCCTCCTACCTTTGTCACAAACCTCCTGTGCACAGAAAAGGAGCAGAGGGGCTTGGGCACAGAGCAGGCAGACAACAGATTAGATAAATGGGGATTGGTGTTCACCAGAGGACTGAGAGATCCCAGGTGTGCAGAGGGTGAGAGCAGAGGGAGATTTGGAGAAGATAAGAAGGGCTAGGCCAGGATGAGGCAGTTGTAATTTCCCCAGAAGAAGTGAAGAGGTGCATGGGGAGGTGTGCAGCCTGTGAACCTCAAGAGGAGGAGCGGGAAATTGGGAAGCAGAGGCAGAGGCAAAGAGGCAGTGACGCAGAGGCATGTGTGAGTTGAAAGCAGTCCAGAGCAGCAAGGCAGGGACAAGAGGGCTAGGAGAGAGAAATCGGAGGGAGTTATCAGCAAAGGAGGTATGTGTGCAGGTGACAAGCCTCAGGAACTCAGCTGCAGATGGCAGGTGGTGGCTAGGAAGGCCAGGTTGGGCGCCCCACCACCCTGGGACCAAGTAGAAGGGAGAAGAGGTAAGGGATTCTGGGGCACAGGCCTGCCCCATTCTCTGCGCGCAGCGCTGTGCTTTAGGGTGTAGACCTGAGGGGTAACGAATGCCATCCTTGGTTGGGGCACTACTGTGGCGTAATCATGTGGTCCTGTTACATTGATATTTCTGCCTTGATTGCTTTCCCGAAGAGTTTGTTGCTACCCAGGTCTCCGAAGCTGCATGGTTCAGGGAATGGGAGACTGGTGAGGACAGCAGGGGGAGGCCCAAGTGCCAATGGACTGTCCAGTAAGCAGCGCTGGGCTCCTTAGCCACGCCCACCACAAGAACAACACCCTGGACTTGAGCAAGTAGGACACAGTCCTCGAAAACCCCTTAGCACCTTCCAAGCCACTGTTTACTGGGTGCGCTCACGTGTGCGTGTGTGTGCCCCTGCTTGCCTACATGCGTGTGTTCCCGATGCTGTACAAGAGTATGCTGCCTAAGCCTAAGTCTGCATATGTGCAAATAGGTATGTGGATGTAGATCCAGGAGGACCCGGCACAGTGTGTTATAGTGAGCATGTGGGGTGGCGGGGAAGAAGAGAGAGAAAGAGAGTGAGAGAGAGTCGGCTCGCCTGTGAGGAATTTTTTGTTCATGTGCGGTTGCATGAGTGTGTCAGGTATGAGGTTGGACAGAGCGAGTTCAAAGTGTTTACACGTTACTTGTTTTTTGAAGTTCCCGGAAACCAATCATATGGCGAAGGCTCCCCTGTTGTGCTGTCCGCTACACAAAGGTCTCCGTACTTGAGGCCAAGCTACCTCTGCTCTTGGACATCTGCATGACAGTGATGATGCTGCCTATGAATATCATTGCTGGGTGCTAGTGTGCCTTGGTCACGGCGGGGAAGGGTCAGATATCCCTCTCCCTGGTGTCTTAGCAGAGCTTCCTGAAGGTGCCTAAAACATATGGCTGTGAGCCACGGGCACCAGGATTGCCAGCTCCTGCCTCTAGCCAGTATAATCCTTGGCTGTTCAATAGCAGGAAGTAGCAGGCAGGGATCTGGGCCAGAGAGGCCAAGGCAAGCGGGAAGACAAGAGTTAAGCAGACACTAGCGCAGAAAGGAGATGCCCAGATTCGCTGACCTGCTAACCTTGTATCTCCCTTATGCTCTGAGCAAGAGAGATGAGGTTGATTGTGAGAGAGGTGGCGGATCCATACACCAGCCACTTCCAGGACTGGCAAGGGCAGAGGCGGTGAGGAGCTGTGTCACACGGGTTCAACCAGGATGTGGGAAGATGGAGCAGGAGGGGAGGTGGAAAGTGTATTTGCCTAGGACCCTGGCCCAAGCCGTTCCCAGCAGAATGGTCAGGGGAGGGATGTGCGGCTCTACACATCCTGTGCATCCCTGAAGGCCTGTGAGAACTAGTGAGAACTTACAGCAAACCCCCAAGGGGCCCTGTGCCCTTTTTGCTATGGCAACTCCAGTTGGAACACTGGCTCAAGTCAGCAGGAGGCGCCTAGTACCTGGCCATGTCACAGAGCTCCAAACCATATGGGCACTGCCCAGAGGCTTCCCAGCACCCCAGGTGCAAATGCACTGTTAGTGAGTCACCAGGAGGCCCTGCTGGCCTGTGAGCACCAACTGCCTACCTCTAAGCAGCCTCACTACCCCTCCCTTAAGGCTGTTCCTGTTGGAAGGCAAATGAAAGCACACATCAACAAAGTGGGCAAGGAATGGAGAAACAAAACATCCGGCCACCCCCTGGAGGCTTTTCTGCATAGTGGGTCGCATATGTGCAGTCCTTCCTGCTCAGAAAAACACAGGGCTGCTGCCTAGCAAGCCAGGCAAGGTCTTCACGTGGTCTTGCCAAGGGGGCAGAGGCAGTTTCCAGACCAATCGGATGTCAGTCATAAAACCAGAAGGCAGGAAAGGAGTGCCGCTTCCCTCCTACCTTTGTCACAAACCTCCTGTGCACACAAAAGGAGCAGAGGGGCTTGGGCACAGAGCAGGCAGACAACAGATTAGATAAATGGGGATTGGTGTTCACCAGAGGACTGAGAGATCCCAGGTGTGCAGAGGGTGAGAGCAGGGGAGATTTGGAGAAGATAAGAAGGGCTAGGCCAGGGTGAGGCAGTTGTAATTTCCCCAGAAGAAGTGAAGAGGTGCATGGGGAGGTGTGCAGCCTGTGAACCTCAAGTGGAGGAGGGGGAAATTGGGAAGCACAGGCAGAGGCAAAGAGGCAGTGACGCAGAGGCATGTGTGAGTTGAAAGCAGTCCAGAGCAGCAAGGCAGGGACAGGAGGGCTAGGAGAGAGAACTCGGAGGGAGTTATCAGCAAAGGAGGTATGTGTGCAGGGGACAAGCCTCAGGAACTCAGCTGCAGATGGCAGGTGGTGGCTAGGAAGGCCAGGTTGGGCGCCCCACCACCCTGGGACCAAGTAGAAGGGAGAAGAGGCAAGGGATTCTGGGGCACAGGCCTGCCCCATTCTCTGCGCGCAGCGCTGTGCTTTAGGGTGTAGACCTGAGGGGTAACGAATGCCATCCTTGGTTGGGGCACTACTGGGGCGTAATCATGTGGTCCTGTTACATTGACATTTCTGCCTTGATTGCTTTCCCGAAGAGTTTGTTGCTACCCAGGTCTCCGAAGCTGCATGGTTCAGGGAATGGGAGACTGGTGAGGAGAGCAGGGGGAGGCCCAAGTGCCAATGGACTGTCCAGTAAGCAGCGCTGGGCTCCTTAGCCACGCCCACCACAAGAACAACACCCTGGACTTGAGCAAGTAGGACACAGTCCTCGAAAACCCCTTAGCACCTTCCAAGCCACTGTGTACTGGGTGCGCTCACGTGTGCGTGTGTGTGCCCCTGCTTGCCTACATGCGTGTGTTCCTGATGCTGTACAAGAGTGTGCTTCCTAAGCCTAAGTCTGCATATGTGCAAATAGGTATGTGGATGTAGATCCAGGAGGACCCGGCACAGTGTGTTATAGTGAGCATGTTGGGGTGGCGGGGAGGAAGAGAGAGAAAGAGAGAGAGAGAGAGTCGGCTCGCCTGTGAGGAATTTTTTGTTCATGTGCGGTTGCATGAGTGTGTCAGGTATGAGGTTGGACAGAGGGAGTTCAAAGTGTTTACACGTTACTTGTTTTTTGAAGTTCCCGGAAACCAATCATATGGCGAAGGCTCCCCTCTTGTGCTGTCCACTACACAAAGGTCTCCGTACTTGATGCCAAGCTGCCTCTGCTCTTGGAGATCTGCATGACAGTGATGATGCTGCCTATGAATATCATTGCTGGGTGCTAGTGTGCCTTGGTCAGGGCAGGGAAGGGTCAGATATCCCTTTCCCTGGTGTCTTTGCAGAGCTTCCTGAAGGAGCCTAAAACATATGGCTGTGAGCCACGGGCACCAGGATTGCCAGCTCCTGCCTCTAGCCAGTATAATCCTTGGCTGCTCAATAGCAGGAAGTAGCAGGCAGGGATCTGGGCCAGAGAGGCCAAGGCAAGCGGGAAGACAAGAGTTAAACAGACACTAGCGCAGAAAGGAGATGCCCAGATTCGCTGACCTGCTAACCTTGTATCTCCCTTATGCTCTGAGCAAGAGAGATGAGGTTGATTGTGAGAGAGTTGGGGATCCATACACCAGCCACTTCCAGGACTGGCAAGGGCAGAGGCGGTGAGGAGCTGTGTCACACGGGTTCAACCAGGATGTGGGAAGATGGAGCAGGAGGGGAGGTGGAAAGTGTATTTGCCTAGGACCCTGGCCCAAGCCGTTCCCAGCAGAATGGTCAGGGGAGGGATGTGCGGCTCTACACATCCTGTGCATCCCTGAAGGCCTGTGAGAACTAGTGAGAACTTACAGCAAACCCCCAAGGGGCCCTGTGCTCTTTTTGCTATGGCAACTCCAGTTGGAACACTGGCTCAAGTCAGCAGGAGGCGCCTAGTACCTGGCCATGTCACAGAGCTCCAAACCATATGGGCACTGCCCAGAGGCTTCCCAGCACCCCAGGTGCAAATGCACTGTTAGTGAGGCACCAGGAGGCCCTGCTGGCCTGTGAGCACCAACTGCCTACCTCTAAGCAGCCTCACTACCCCTCCCTTAAGGCTGTTCCTGTTGGAAGGCAAATGAAAGCACACATCAACAAAGTGGGCAAGGAATGGAGAAACAAAACATCCGGCCACCCCCTGGAGGCTTTTCTGCATAGTGGGTCGCATATGTGCAGTCCTTCCTGCTCAGAAAAACACAGGGCTGCTGCCTAGCAAGCCAGGCAAGGTCTTCACGTGGTCTTGCCAAGGGGGCAGAGGCAGTTTCCAGACCAATCGGATGTCAGTCATAAAACCAGAAGGCAGGAAAGGAGTGCCGCTTCCCTCCTACCTTTGTCACAAACCTCCTGTGCACACAAAAGGAGCAGAGGGGCTTGGGCACAGAGCAGGCAGACAACAGATTAGATAAATGGGGATTGGTGTTCACCAGAGGACTGAGAGATCCCAGGTGTGCAGAGGGTGAGAGCAGGGGGAGATTTGGAGAAGATAAGAAGGGCTAGGCCAGGGTGAGGCAGTTGTAATTTCCCCAGAAGAAGTGAAGAGGTGCATGGGGAGGTGTGCAGCCTGTGAACCTCAAGAGGAGGAGGGGGAAATTGGGAAGCAGAGGCAGAGGCAAAGAGGCAGTGACGCAGAGGCATGTGTGAGTTGAAAGCAGTCCAGAGCAGCAAGGCAGGGACAGGAGGGCTAGGAGAGAGAACTCGGAGGGATTTATCAGCAAAGGAGGTATGTGTGCAGGGGACAAGCCTCAGGAACTCAGCTGCAGATGGCAGGTGGTGGCTAGGAAGGCCAGGTTGGGCGCCCCACCACCCTGGGATCAAGTAGAAGGGAGAAGAGGCAAGGGATTCTGGGGCACAGGCCTGCCCCATTCTCTGCGCGCAGCGCTGTGCTTTAGGGTGTAGACCTGAGGGGTAACGAATGCCATCCTTGGTTGGGGCACTACTGGGGCATAATCATGTGGTCCTGTTACATTGACATTTCTGCCTTGATTGCTTTCCCGAAGAGTTTGTTGCTACCCAGGTCTCCGAAGCTGCATGGTTCAGGGAATGGGAGACTGGTGAGGACAGCAAGGGGAGGCCCAAGTGCCAATGGACTGTCCAGTAAGCAGCGCTGGGCTCCTTAGCCACGCCCATCACGAGAACAACACCCTGGACTTGAACAAGTAGGACACAGTCCTCGAAAACCCCTTAGCACCTTCCAAGCCACTGTGTACTGGGTGCGCTCACGTCTGCGTGTGTGTGCCCCTGCTTGCCTACATGCGTGTGTTCCTGATGCTGTACAAGAGTGTGCTTCCTAAGCCTAAGTCTGCATATGTGCAAATAGGTATGAGGATGTAGATCCAGGAGGACCCGGCACAGTGTGTTATAGTGAGCATGTGGGGGTGGCGGGGAGGAAGAGAGAGAAAGAGAGAGAGAGACAGTCGGCTCGCCTGTGAGGAATTTTTTGTTCATGTGCGGTTGCATGAGTGTGTCAGGTATGAGGTTGGACAGAGGGAGTTCAAAGTGTTTACACGTTACTTGTTTTCTGAAGTTCCCGGAAACCAATCATATGGCGAAGGCTCCCCTCTTGTGCTGTCCGCTACACAAAGGTCTCCGTACTTGATGCCAAGCTGCCTCTGCTCTTGGAGATCTGCATGACAGTGATGATGCTGCCTATGAATATCATTGCTGGGTGCTAGTGTGACTTGGTCACGGTAGGGAAGGGTCAGATATCCCTTTCCCTGGTGTCTTAGCAGAGCTTCCTGAAGGAGCCTAAAACATATGGCTGTGAGCCACGGGCACCAGGATTGCCAGCTCCTGCCTCTAGCCAGTATAATCCTTGGCTGCTCAATAGCAGGAATTAGCAGGCAGGGATCTGGGCCAGAGAGGCCAAGGCAAGCGGGAAGACAAGAGTTAAGCAGACACTAGCGCAGAAAGGAGATGCCCAGATTCGCTGACCTGCTAACCTTGTATCTCCCTTATGCTCTGAGCAAGAGAGATGAGGTTGATTGTGAGAGAGGTGGCGGATCCAAACACCAGCCACTTCCAGGACTGGCAAGGGCAGAGGCGGTGGGGAGCTGTGTCACACGGGTTCAACCAGTATGTGGGAAGATGGAGCAGGAGGGGAGGTGGAAAGTGTATTTGCCTAGGACCCTGGCCCAAGCCGTTCCCAGCAGAATGGTCAGGGGTGGGATGTGCGGCTCTACACATCCTGTGCATCCCCGAAGGCCTGTGAGAACTAGTGAGAACTTACAGCAAACCCCCAAGGGGCCCTGTGCCCTTTTTGCTATGGCAACTCCAGTTGGAACACTGGCTCAAGTCAGCAGGAGGCGCCTAGTACCTGGCCATGTCACAGAGCTCCAAACCATATGGGCACTGCCCAGAGGCTTCCCAGCACCCCAGGTGCAAATGCAATGTTAGTGAGGCACCAGGAGGCCCTGCTGGCCTGTGAGCACCAACTGCCTACCTCTAAGCAGCCTCACTACCCCTCCCTTAAGGCTGTTCCTGTTGGAAGGCAAATGAAAGCACACATCAACAAAGTGGGCAAGGAATGGAGAAACAAAACATCCGGCCACCCCCTGGAGGCTTTTCTGCATAGTGGGTCGCATATGTGCAGTCCTTCCTGCTCAGAAAAACACAGGGCTGCTGCCTAGCAAGCCAGGCAAGGTCTTCAGGTGGTCTTGGCCAAGGGGGCAGAGGCCGTTTCCAGACCAATCGGATGTCAGTCATAAAACCAGAAGGCAGGAAAGGAGTGCCGCTTCCCTCCTACCTTTGTCACAAACCTCATGTGCACAGAAAAGTAGCAGAGGGGCTTGGGCACAGAGCAGGCAGACAACAGATTAGATAAATGGGGATTGGTGTTCACCAGAGGACTGAGAGATCCCAGGTGTGCAGAGGGTGAGAGCAGAGGGAGATTTGGAGAAGATAAGAAGGGCTAGGCCAGGATGAGGCAGTTGTAATTTCCCCAGAAGAAGTGAAGAGGTGCATGGGGGAGGTGTGCAGCCTGTGAACCTCAAGAGGAGGAGGGGGAAATTGGGAAGCAGAGGCAGAGGCAAAGAGGCAGTGACGCAGAGGCATGTGTGAGTTGAAAGCAGTCCAGAGCAGCAAGGCAGGGACAGGAGGGCTAGGAGAGAGAACTCGGAGGGAGTTATCAGCAAAGGAGGTATGTGTGCAGGGGACAAGCCTCAGGAACTCAGCTGCAGATGGCAGGTGGTGGCTAGGAAGGCCAGGTTGGGCGCCCCACCACCCTGGGACCAAGTAGAAGGGAGAAGAGGCAAGGGATTCTGGGGCACAGGCCTGCCCCATTCTCTGCGCGCAGCGCTGTGCTTTAGGGTGTAGACCTGAGGGGTAACGAATGCCATCCTTGGTTGGGGCACTACTGGGGCGTAATCATGTGGTCCTGTTACATTGACATTTCTGCCTTGATTGCTTTCCCGAAGAGTTTGTTGCTACCCAGGTCCCCGAAGCTGCATGGTTCAGGGAATGGGAGACTGGTGAGGACAGCAAGGGGAGGCCCAAGTGCCAATGGACTGTCCAGTAAGCAGCGCTGGGCTCCTTAGCCACGCCCACCACGAGAAAAACACCCTGGACTTGAGCAAGTAGGACACAGTCCTCGAAACCCCCTTAGCACCTTCCAAGCCACTGTGTACTGGGTGCGCTCACGTGTGCGTGTGTGTGCCCCTGCTTGCCTACATGCGTGTGTTCCTGATGCTGTACAAGAGTGTGCTTCCTAAGCCTAAGTCTGCATATGTGCAAATAGGTATGTGGATGTAGATCCAGGAGGACCCGGCACAGTGTGTTATAGTGAGCATGTGGGGGTGGCGGGGAGGAAGAGAGAGAAAGAGAGAGAGAGAGAGAGAGAGAGAGTCGGCTCGCCTGTGAGGAATTTTTTGTTCATGTGCGGTTGCATGAGTGTGTCAGGTATGAGGTTGGACAGAGGGAGTTCAAAGTGTTTACATGTTACTTGTTTTTTGAAGTTCCCGGAAACCAATCATATGGCGAAGGCTCCCCTCTTGTGCTGTCTGCTACACAAAGGTCTCCGTACTTGATGCCAAGCTGCCTCTGCTCTTGGAGATCTGCATGACAGTGATGATGCTGCCTATGAATATCATTGCTGGGTGCTAGTGTGCCTTGGTCACGGCAGGGAAGGGTCAGATATCCCTTTCCCTGGTGTCTTAGCAGAGCTTCCTGAAGGAGCCTAAAACATATGGCTGTGAGCCACGGGCACCAGGATTGCCAGCTCCTGCCTCTAGCCAGTATAATCCTTGGCTGCTCAATAGCAGGAAGTAGCAGGCAGGGATCTGGCCCAGAGAGGCCAAGGCAAGCGGGAAGACAAGAGTTAAGCAGACACTAGCGCAGAAAGGAGATGCCCAGATTCGCTGACCTGCTAACCTTGTATCTCCCTTATGCTCTGAGCAAGAGAGATGAGGTTGATTGTGAGAGAGGTGGCGGATCCATACACCAGCCACTTCCAGGACTGGCAAGGGCAGAGGCGGTGGGGAGCTGTGTCACACGGGTTCAACCAGGATGTGGGAAGATGGAGCAGGAGGGGAGGTGGAAAGTGTATTTGCCTAGGACCCTGGCCCAAGCCGTTCCCAGCAGAATGGTCAGGGGAGGGATGTGCGGCTCTACACATCCTGTGCATCCCCGAAGGCCTGTGAGAACTAGTGAGAACTTACAGCAAACCCCCAAGGGGCCCTGTGCCCTTTTTGCTATGGCAACTCCAGTTGGAACACTGGCTCAAGTCAGCAGGAGGCGCCTAGTACCTGGCCATGTCACAGAGCTCCAAACCATATGGGCACTGCCCAGAGGCTTCCCAGCACCCCAGGTGCAAATGCACTGTTAGTGAGGCACCAGGAGGCCCTGCTGGCCTGTGAGCACCAACTGCCTACCTCTAAGCAGCCTCACACCCCTCCCTTAAGGCTGTTCCTGTTGGAATGCAAATGAAAGCACACATCAACAAAGTGGGCAAGGAATGGAGAAACAAAACATCCGGCCACCCCCTGGAGGCTTTTCTGCATAGTGGGTCGCATATGTGCAGTGATTCCTGCTCAGAAAAACACAGGGCTGCTGCCTAGCAAGCCAGGCAAGGTCTTCAGGTGGTCTTGGCCAAGGGGGCAGAGGCCGTTTCCAGACCAATCGGATGTCAGTCATAAAACCAGAAGGCAGGAAAGAAGTGCCGCTTCCCTCCTACCTTTGTCACAAACCTCCTGTGCACAGAAAAGGAGCAGAGGGGCTTGGGCACAGAGCAGGCAGACAACAGATTAGATAAATGGGGATTGGTGTTCACCAGAGGACTGAGAGATCCCAGGTGTGCAGAGGGTGAGAGCAGAGGGAGATTTGGAGAAGATAAGAAGGGCTAGGCCAGGGTGAGGCAGTTGTAATTTCCCCAGAAGATGTGAAGAGGTGCATGGGGAGGTGTGCAGCCTGTGAACCTCAAGAGGAGGACGGGGAAATTGGGAAGCAGAGGCAGAGGCAAAGAGGCAGTGAGGCAGAGGCATGTGTGAGTTGAAAGCAGTCCAGAGCAGCAAGGCAGGGACAGGAGGGCTAGGAGAGAGAACTCGGAGGGAGTTATCAGCAAAGGAGGTATGTGTGCAGGTGACAAGCCTCAGGAACTCAGCTGCAGATGGCAGGTGTTGGCTAGGACGGCCAGGTTGGGCGCCCCACCACCCTGGGACCAAGTAGAAGGGAGAAGAGGCAAGGGATTCTGGGGCACAGGCCTGCCCCATTCTCTGCGCGCAGCGCTGTGCTTTAGGGTGTAGACCTGAGGGGTAACGAATGCCATCCTTGGTTGGGGCACTACTGGGGCGTAATCATGTGGTCCTGTTACATTGACATTTCTGCCTTGATTGCTTTCCCGAAGAGTTTGTTGCTACCCAGGTCTCCGAAGCTGCATGGTTCAGGGAATGGGAGACTGGTGAAGACAGCAAGGGGAGGCCCAAGTGCCAATGGACTGTCCAGTAAGCAGCGCTGGGCTCCTTAGCCACGCCCACCACGAGAACAACACCCTGGACTTGAGCAAGTAGGACACAGTCCTCGAAACCCCCTTAGCACCTTCCAAGCCACTGTGTACTGGGTGCGCTCACGTGTGCGTGTGTGTGCCCCTGCTTGCCTACATGCGTGTGTTCCTGATGCTGTACAAGAGTGTGCTTCCTAAGCCAAAGTCTGCATATGTGCAAATAGGTATGTGGATGTAGATCCAGGAGGACCCGGCACAGTGTGTTATAGTGAGCATGTGGGGGTGGCGGGGAGGAAGAGAGAGAAAGAGAGAGAGAGAGAGAGAGAGAGTCGGCTCGCCAGTGAGGAATTTTTTGTTCATGTGCTGTTGCATGAGTGTGTCAGGTATGAGGTTGGACAGAGGGAGTTCAAAGTGTTTACACGTTACTTGTTTTTTGAAGTTCCCGGAAACCAATCATATGGCGAAGGCTCCCCTCTTGTGCTGTCCTCTACACAAAGGTCTCCGTACTTGATGCCAAGCTGCCTCTGCTCTTGTAGATCTGCATGACAGTGATGATGCTGCCTATGAATATCATTGCTGGGTGCTAGTGTGCCTTGGTCACGGCAGGGAAGGGTCAGATATCCCTTTCCCTGGTGTCTTAGCAGAGCTTCCTGAAGGAGCCTAAAACATATGGCTGTGAGCCACGGGCACCAGGATTGCCAGCTCCTGCCTCTAGCCAGTATAATCCTTGGCTGCTCAATAGCAGGAAGTAGCAGGCAGGGATCTGGGCCAGAGAGGCCAAGGCAAGCGGGAAGACAAGAGTTAAGCAGACACTAGCGCAGAAAGGAGATGCCCAGATTCGCTGACCTGCTAACCTTGTATCTCCCTTATGCTCTGAGCAAGAGAGATGAGGTTGATTGTGAGAGAGGTGGCGGATCCATACACCAGCCACTTCCAGGACTGGCAAGGGCAGAGGCGGTGGGGAGCTGTGTCACACGGGTTCAACCAGGATGTGGGAAGATGGAGCAGGAGGGGAGGTGGAAAGTGTATTTGCCTAGGACCCTGGCCCAAGCCGTTCCCAGCAGAATGGTCAGGGGAGGGATGTGCGGCTCTACACATCCTGTGCATCCCCGAAAGCCTGTGAGAACTAGTGAGAACTTACAGCAAACCCCCAAGGGGCCCTGTGCCCTTTTTGCTATGGCAACTCCAGTTGGAACACTGGCTCAAGTCAGCAGGAGGCGCCTAGTACCTGGCCAAGTCACAGAGCTCCAAACCATATGGGCACTGCCCAGAGGCTTCCCAGCACCCCAGGTGCAAATGCACTGTTAGTGAGGCACCAGGAGGCCCTGCTGGCCTGTGAGCACCAACTGCCTACCTCTAAGCAGCCTCACTACCCCTCCCTTAAGGCTGTTCCTGTTGGAATGCAAATGAAAGCACACATCAACAAAGTGGGCAAGGAATGGAGAAACAAAACATCCGGCCACCCCCTGGAGGCTTTTCTGCATAGTGGGTCGCATATGTGCAGTCCTTCCTGCTCAGAAAAACACAGGGCTGCTGCCTAGCAAGCCAGGCAAGGTCTTCAGGTGGTCTTGGCCAAGGGGGCAGAGGCCGTTTCCAGACCAATCGGATGTCAGTCATAAAACCAGAAGGCAGGAAAGGAGTGCCGCTTCCCTCCTACCTTTGTCACAAACCTCCTGTGCACAGAAAAGGAGCAGAGGGGCTTGGGCACAGAGCAGGCAGACAACAGATTAGATAAATGGGGATTGGTGTTCACCAGAGGACTGAGAGATCCCAGGTGTGCAGAGGGTGAGAGCAGAGGGAGATTTGGAGAAGATAAGAAGGGCTAGGCCAGGATGAGGCAGTTGTAATTTCCCCAGAAGAAGTGAAGAGGTGCATGGGGGAGGTGTGCAGCCTGTGAACCTCAAGAGGAGGAGGGGGAAATTGGGAAGCAGAGGCAGAGGCAAAGAGGCAGTGACGCAGAGGCATGTGTGAGTTGAAAGCAGTCCAGAGCAGCAAGGCAGGGACAGGAGGGCTAGGAGAGAGAACTCGGAGGGAGTTATCAGCAAAGGAGGTATGTGTGCAGGGACAAGCCTCAGGAACTCAGCTGCAGATGGCAGGTGGTGGCTAGGAAGGCCAGGTTGGGCGCCCCACCACCCTGGGACCAAGTAGAAGGGAGAAGAGTCAAGAGGCAAGGGATTCTGGGGCACAGGCCTGCCCCATTCTCTGCACGCAGCGCTGTGCTTTAGGGTGTAGACCTGAGGGGTAACGAATGCCATCCTTGGTTGGGGCACTACTGGGGCATAATCATGTGGTCCTGTTACATTGACATTTCTGCCTTGATTGCTTTCCCGAAGAGTTTGTTGCTACCCAGGTCTCCGAAGCTGCATGGTTCAGGGAATGGGAGACTGGTGAGGACAGCAAGGGGAGGCCCAAGTGCCAATGGACTGTCCAGTAAGCAGCGCTGGGCTCCTTAGCCACGCCCACCACGAGAACAACACCCTGGACTTGAACAAGTAGGACACAGTCCTCTAAAACCCCTTAGCACCTTCCAAGCCACTGTGTACTGGGTGCGCTCACGTGTGCGTGTGTGTGCCCCTGCTTGCCTACATGCGTGTGTTCCTGATGCTGTACAAGAGTGTGCTTCCTAAGCCTAAGTCTGCATATGTGCAAATAGGTATGTGGATGTAGATCCAGGAGGACCCGGCACAGTGTGTTATAGTGAGCATGTGGGGGTGGCGGGGAGGAAGAGAGAGAAAGAGAGAGAGAGAGAGAGAGAGAGAGAGAGAGTCGGCTCGCCTGTGAGGAATTTTTTGTTCATGTGCGGTTGCATGAGTGTGTCAGGTATGAGGTTGGACAGAGGGAGTTCAAAGTGTTTACACGTTACTAGTTTTTTGAAGTTCCCGGAAACCAATCAAATGGCGAAGGCTCCCCTCTTGTGCTGTCCTCTACACAAAGGTCTCCGTACTTGATGCCAAGCTGCCTCTGCTCTTGGAGATCTGCATGACAGTGATGATGCTGCCTATGAATATCATTGCTGGGTGCTAGTGTGCCTTGGTCACGGCAGGGAAGGGTCAGATATCCCTTTCCCTGGTGTCTTAGCAGAGCTTCCTGAAGGAGCCTAAAACATATGGCTGTGAGCCACGGGCACCAGGATTGCCAGCTCCTGCCTCTAGACAGTATAATCCTTGGCTGCTCAATAGCAGGGAGTAGCAGGCAGGGATCTGGGCCAGAGGCCAAGGCAAGCGGGAAGACAAGAGTTAAGCAGACACTAGCGCAGAAAGGAGATGCCCAGATTCGCTGACCTGCTAACCTTGTATCTCCCTTATGCTCTGAGCAAGAGAGATGAGGTTGATTGTGAGAGAGGTGGCGGATCCATACACCAGCCACTTCCAGGACTGGCAAGGGCAGAGGCGGTCGGGAGCTGTGTCACACGGGTTCAACCAGGATGTGGGAAGATGGAGCAGGAGGGGAGGTGGAAAGTGTATTTGCCTAGGACCCTGGCCCAAGCCGTTCCCAGCAGAATGGTCAGGGGAGGGATGTGCGGCTCTACACATCCTGTGCATCCCCGAAGGCCTGTGAGAACTAGTGAGAACTTACAGCAAACCCCCAAGGGGCCCTGTGCCCTTTTTGCTATGGCAATTCCAGTTGGAACACTGGCTCAAGTCAGCAGGAGGCGCCTAGTACCTGGCCATGTCACAGAGCTCCAAACCATATGGGCACTGCCCAGAGGCTTCCCAGCACCCCAGGTGCAAATGCACTGTTAGTGAGGCACCAGGAGGCCCTGCTGGCCTGTGAGCACCAACTGCCTACCTATAAGCAGCCTCACTACCCCTCCCTTAAGGCTGTTCCTGTTGGAATGCAAATGAAAGCACACATCAACAAAGTGGGCAAGGAATGGAGAAACAAAACATCCGGCCACCCCCTGGAGGCTTTTCTGCATAGTGGGTCGCATATGTGCAGTCCTTCCTGCTCAGAAAAACACAGGGCTGCTGCCTAGCAAGCCAGGCAAGGTCTTCAGGTGGTCTTGGCCAAGGGGGCAGAGGCCGTTTCCAGACCAATCGGATGTCAGTCATAAAACCAGAAGGCAGGAAAGGAGTGCCGCTTCCCTCCTACCTTTGTCACAAACCTCCTGTGCACAGAAAAGGAGCAGAGGGGCTTGGGCACAGAGCAGGCAGACAACAGATTAGATAAATGGGGATTGGTGTTCACCAGAGGACTGAGAGATCCCAGGTGTGCAGAGGGTGAGAGCAGAGGGAGATTTGGAGAAGATAAGAAGGGCTAGGCCAGGGTGAGGCAGTTGTAATTTCCCCAGAAGAAGTGAAGAGGTGCATGGGGATGTGTGCAGCCTGTGAACCTCAAGAGGAGGACGGGGAAATTGGGAAGCAGAGGCAGAGGCAAAGAGGCAGTGACGCAGAGGCATGTGTGAGTTGAAAGCAGTCCAGAGCAGCAAGGCAGGGACAGGAGGGCTAGGAGAGAGAACTCGGAGGGAGTTATCAGCAAAGGAGGTATGTGTGCAGGTGACAAGCCTCAGGAACTCAGCTGCAGATGGCAGGTGGTGGCTAGGAAGGCCAGGTTGGGCGCCCCACCACCCTGGGACCAAGTAGAAGGGAGAAGAGGCAAGGGATTCTGGGGCACAGGCCTGCCCCATTCTCTGCGCGCAGCGCTGTGCTTTAGGGTGTAGACCTGAGGGGTAACGAATGCCATCCTTGGTTGGGGCACTACTGGGGCGTAATCATGTGGTCCTGTTACATTGACATTTCTGCCTTGATTGCTTTCCCGAAGAGTTTGTTGCTACCCAGGTCCCGAAGCTGCATGGTTCAGGGAATGGGAGACTGGTGAGGACAGCAAGGGGAGGCCCAAGTGCCAATGGACTGTCCAGTAAGCAGCGCTGGGCTCCTTAGCCACGCCCACCACGAGAACAACACCCTGGACTTGAGCAAGTAGGACACAGTCCTCGAAACCCCCTTAGCACCTTCCAAGCCACTGTGTACTGGGTGCGCTCACGTGTGCGTGTGTGTGCCCCTGCTTGCCTACATGCGTGTGTTCCTGATGCTGTACAAGAGTGTGCTTCCTAAGCCTAAGTCTGCATATGTGCAAATAGGTATGTGGATGTAGATCCAGGAGGACCCGGCACAGTGTGTTATAGTGAGCATGTGGGGGTGGCGGGGAGGAAGAGAGAGAAAGAGAGAGAGAGAGAGAGAGAGAGTCGGCTCGCCTGTGAGGAATTTTTTGTTCATGTGCGGTTGCATGAGTGTGTCAGGTATGAGGTTGGACAGAGGGAGTTCAAAGTGTTTACATGTTACTTGTTTTTTGAAGTTCCCGGAAACCAATCATATGGCGAAGGCTCCCCTCTTGTGCTGTCTGCTACACAAAGGTCTCCGTACTTGATGCCAAGCTGCCTCTGCTCTTGGAGATCTGCATGACAGTGATGATGCTGCCTATGAATATCATTGCTGGGTGCTAGTGTGCCTTGGTCACGGCAGGGAAGGGTCAGATATCCCTTTCCCTGGTGTCTTAGCAGAGCTTCCTGAAGGAGCCTAAAACATATGGCTGTGAGCCACGGGCACCAGGATTGCCAGCTCCTGCCTCTAGCCAGTATAATCCTTGGCTGCTCAATAGCAGGAAGTAGCAGGCAGGGATCTGGCCCAGAGAGGCCAAGGCAAGCGGGAAGACAAGAGTTAAGCAGACACTAGCGCAGAAAGGAGATGCCCAGATTCGCTGACCTGCTAACCTTGTATCTCCCTTATGCTCTGAGCAAGAGAGATGAGGTTGATTGTGAGAGAGGTGGCGGATCCATACACCAGCCACTTCCAGGACTGGCAAGGGCAGAGGCGGTGGGGAGCTGTGTCACCCGGGTTCAACCAGGATGTGGGAAGATGGAGCAGGAGGGGAGGTGGAAAGTGTATTTGCCTAGGACCCTGGCCCAAGCCGTTCCCAGCAGAATGGTCAGGGGAGGGATGTGCGGCTCTACACATCCTGTGCATCCCCGAAGGCCTGTGAGAACTAGTGAGAACTTACAGCAAACCCCCAAGGGGCCCTGTGCCCTTTTTGCTATGGCAACTCCAGTTGGAACACTGGCTCAAGTCAGCAGGAGGCGCCTAGTACCTGGCCATGTCACAGAGCTCCAAACCATATGGGCACTGCCCAGAGGCTTCCCAGCACCCCAGGTGCAAATGCACTGTTAGTGAGGCACCAGGAGGCCCTGCTGGCCTGTGAGCACCAACTGCCTACCTCTAAGCAGCCTCACACCCCTCCCTTAAGGCTGTTCCTGTTGGAATGCAAATGAAAGCACACATCAACAAAGTGGGCAAGGAATGGAGAAACAAAACATCCGGCCACCCCCTGGAGGCTTTTCTGCATAGTGGGTCGCATATGTGCAGTGATTCCTGCTCAGAAAAACACAGGGCTGCTGCCTAGCAAGCCAGGCAAGGTCTTCAGGTGGTCTTGGCCAAGGGGGCAGAGGCCGTTTCCAGACCAATCGGATGTCAGTCATAAAACCAGAGGCAGGAAAGAAGTGCCGCTTCCCTCCTACCTTTGTCACAAACCTCCTGTGCACAGAAAAGGAGCAGAGGGGCTTGGGCACAGAGCAGGCAGACAACAGATTAGATAAATGGGGGATTGGTGTTCACCAGAGGACTGAGAGATCCCAGGTGTGCAGAGGGTGAGAGCAGAGGGAGATTTGGAGAAGATAAGAAGGGCTAGGCCAGGGTGAGGCAGTTGTAATTTCCCCAGAAGATGTGAAGAGGTGCATGGGGAGGTGTGCAGCCTGTGAACCTCAAGAGGAGGACGGGGAAATTGGGAAGCAGAGGCAGAGGCAAAGAGGCAGTGACGCAGAGGCATGTGTGAGTTGAAAGCAGTCCAGAGCAGCAAGGCAGGGACAGGAGGGCTAGGAGAGAGAACTCGGAGGGAGTTATCAGCAAAGGAGGTATGTGTGCAGGTGACAAGCCTCAGGAACTCAGCTGCAGATGGCAGGTGTTGGCTAGGACGGGCCAGGTTGGGCGCCCCCACCACCCTGGGACCAAGTAGAAGGGAGAAGAGGCAAGGGATTCTGGGGCACAGGCCTGCCCCATTCTCTGCGCGCAGCGCTGTGCTTTAGGTGTAGACCTGAGGGGTAACGAATGCCATCCTTGGTTGGGGCACTACTGGGGCGTAATCATGTGGTCCTGTTACATTGACATTTCTGCCTTGATTGCTTTCCCGAAGAGTTTGTTGCTACCCAGGTCTCCGAAGCTGCATGGTTCAGGGAATGGGAGACTGGTGAAGACAGCAAGGGGAGGCCAAGTGCCAATGGACTGTCCAGTAATCAGCGCTGGGCTCCTTAGCCACGCCCACCACGAGAACAACACCCTGGACTTGAGCAAGTAGGACACAGTCCTCGAACCCCCTTAGCACCTTCCAAGCCACTGTGTACTGGGTGCGCTCACGTGTGCGTGTGTGTGCCCCTGCTTGCCTACATGCGTGTGTTCCTGATGCTGTACAAGAGTGTGCTTCCTAAGCCAAAGTCTGCATATGTGCAAATAGGTATGTGGATGTAGATCCAGGAGGACCCGGCACAGTGTGGTTATAGTGAGCATGTGGGGGGTGGCGGGGGAGGAAGAGAGAGAAAGAGAGAGAGAGAGAGAGAGAGTCGGCTCGCCTGTGAGGAATTTTTGTTCATGTGCTGTTGCATGAGTGTGTCAGGTATGAGGTTGGACAGAGGGAGTTCAAAGTGTTTACACGTTACTTGTTTTTGAAGTTCCCGGAAACCAATCATATGGCGAAGGCTCCCCACTTGTGCTGTCCTCTACACAAAGGTCTCCGTACTTGATGCCAAGCTGCCTCTGCTCTTGTAGATCTGCATGACAGTGATGATGCTGCCTATGAATATCATTGCTGGGTGCTAGTGTGCCTTGGTCACGGCAGGGAAGGGTCAGATATCCCTTTCCCTGGTGTCTTAGCAGAGCTTCCTGAAGGAGCCTAAAAACATTATGGCTGTGAGCCACGGGCACCAGGATTGCCAGCTCCTGCCTCTAGCCAGTATAATCCTTGGCTGCTCAATAGCAGGAAGTAGCAGGGCAGGGATCTGGGCCAGAGAGGCCAAGGCAAGCGGGAAGACAAGAGTTAAGCAGACACTAGCGCAGAAAGGAGATGCCCAGATTCGCTGACCTGCTAACCTTGTATCTCCCTTATGCTCTGAGCAAGAGAGATGAGGTTGATTGTGAGAGAGGTGGCGGATCCATACACCAGCCACTTCCAGGACTGGCAAGGGCAGAGGCGGTGGGGAGCTGTGTCACACGGGTTCAACCAGTATGTGGGAAGATGGAGCAGGAGGGGAGGTGGAAAGTGTATTTGCCTAGGACCCTGGCCCAAGCCGTTCCCAGCAGAATGGTCAGGGGAGGGATGTGCGGCTCTACACATCCTGTGCATCCCCGAAGGCCTGTGGAGAACTAGTGAGAACTTACAGCAAACCCCCAAGGGGCCCTGTGCCCTTTTTGCTATGGCAACTCCAGTTGGAACACTGGCTCAAGTCAGCAGGAGGCGCCTAGTACCTGGCCAAGTCACAGAGCTCCAACCATATGGGCACTGCCCAGAGGCTTCCCAGCACCCCAGGTGCAAATGCACTGTTAGTGAGGCACCAGGAGGCCCTGCTGGCCTGTGAGCACCAACTGCCTACCTCTAAGCAGCCTCACTACCCCTCCCTTAAGGCTGTTCCTGTTGGAATGCAAATGAAAGCACACATCAACAAAGTGGGCAAGGAATGGAGAAACAAAACATCCGGCCACCCCCTGGAGGCTTTTCTGCATAGTGGGTCGCATATGTGCAGTCCTTCCTGCTCAGAAAAACACAGGGCTGGCTGCCTAGCAAGCCAGGCAAGGTCTTCAGGTGGTCTTGGCCAAGGGGGCAGAGGCCGTTTCCAGACCAAATCGATGTCAGTCATAAAAACCAGAAGGCAGGAAAGGAGTGCCGCTTCCCTCCTACCTTTGTCACAAACCTCCTGTGCACAGAAAAGGAGCAGAGGGGCTTGGGCACAGAGCAGGCAGACAACAGATTAGATAAATGGGGATTGGTGTTCACCAGAGGACTGAGAGATCCCAGGTGTGCAGAGGGTGAGAGCAGAGGGAGATTTGGAGAAGATAAGAAGGGCTAGAAAAGGGTGAGACAGTTGTAATTTCCCCAGAAGAAGTGAAGAGGTGCATGGGGAGGTGTGCAGCCTGTGAACCTCAAGAGGAGGAGGGGGAAATTGGGAAGCAGAGGCAGAGGCAAAGAGGCAGTGACGCAGAGGCATGTGTGAGTTTGAAAGCAGTCCAGAGCAGCAAGCAGGGAAAGGAGGGCTAGGAGAGAGAACTCGGAGGAGTTATCAGCAAAGGAGGTATGTGTGCAGGTGACAAGCCTCAGGAACTCAGCTGCAGATGGCAGGTGGTGGCTAGGAAGGCCAGGTTGGGCGCCCCACCACCCTGGGACCAAGTAGAAGGGAGAAGAGGCAAGGGATTCTGGGGCACAGGCCTGCCCCATTCTCTGCGCGCAGCGCTGTGCTTTAGGGTGTAGACCTGAGGGTAACGAATGCCATCCTGGTTGGGGCACTACTGGGGCGTAATCATGTGGTCCTGTTACATTGACATTTCTGCCTTGATTGCTTTCCCGAAGAGTTTGTTGCTACCCAGGTCTCCGAAGCTGCATGGTTCAGGGAATGGGAGACTGGTGAGGACAGCAAGGGGAGGCCCAACTGCCAATGGACTGTCCAGTAAGCAGCGCTGGGCTCCTTAGCCACGCCAACCACGAGAACAACACCCTGGACTTGAGCAAGTAGGACACAGTCCTCGAAACCCCCTTAGCACCTTCCAAGCCACTGTGTACTGGGTGCGCTCACGTGTGCGTGGTGTGTGCCCCTGCTTGCCTACATGCGTGTGTTCCTGATGCTGTACAAGAGTGTGCTTCCTAAGCCTAAGTCTGCATATGTGCAAATAGGTATGTGGATGTAGATCCAGGAGGACCCGGCACAGTGTGTTATAGTGAGCATGTGGGGGTGGCGGGGAGGAAGAGAGAGAAAGAGAGAGAGAGAGAGAGAGAGTCGGCTCGCCTGTGAGGAATTTTTTGTTCATGTGCGGTTGCATGAGTGTGTCAGGTATGAGGTTGGACAGAGGGAGTTCAAAGTGTTTACACGTTACTTGTTTTTTGAAGTTCCCGGAAACCAATCATATGGCGAAGGCTCCCCTCTTGTGCTGTCCTCTACACAAAGGTCTCCGTACTTGATGCCAAGCTGCCTCTGCTCTTGGAGATCTGCATGACAGTGATGATGCTGCCTATGAATATCATTGCTGGGTGCAAGTGTGCCTTGGTCACGGCAGGGAAGGGTCAGATATCCCTTTCCCTGGTGTCTTAGCAGAGCTTCCTGAAGGAGCCTAAAACATATGGCTGTGAGCCACGGGCACCAGGATTGCCAGCTCCTGCCTCTAGCCAGTATAATCCTTGGCTGCTCAATAGCAGGAAGTAGCAGGCAGGGATCTGGGCCAGAGAGGCCAAGGCAAGCGGGAAGACAAGAGTTAAGCAGACACTAGCGCAGAAAGGAGATGCCCAGATTCGCTGACCTGCTAACCTTGTATCTCCCTTATGCTCTGAGCAAGAGAGATGAGGTTGATTGTGAGAGAGGTGGCGGATCCATACACCAGCCACTTCCAGGACTGGCAAGGGCAGAGGCGGTGGGGAGCTGTGTCACACGGGTTCAACCAGGATGTGGGAAGATGGAGCAGGAGGGGAGGTGGAAAGTGTATTTGCCTAGGACCCTGGCCCAAGCCGTTCCCAGCAGAATGGTCAGGGGAGGGATGTGCGGCTCTACACATCCTGTGCATCCCCGAAGGCCTGTGAGAACTAGTGAGAACTTACAGCAAACCCCCAAGGGGCCCTGTGCCCTTTTTTGCTATGGCAACTCCAGTTGGAACACTGGCTCAAGTCAGCAGGAGGCGCCTAGTACCTGGCCATGTCACAGAGCTCCAAACCATATGGGCACTGCCCAGAGGCTTCCAGCACCCCAGGTGCAAATGCACTGTTAGTGAGGCACCAGGAGGCCCTGCTGGCCTGTGAGCACCAACTGCCTACCTCTAAGCAGCCTCACTACCCCTCCTTAAGGCTGTTCCTGTTGGAATGCAAATGAAAGCACACATCAACAAAGTGGGCAAGGAATGGAGAAACAAAACATCCGGCCACCCCCTGGAGGCTTTTTCTGCATAGTGGGTCGCATATGTGCAGTCCTTCCTGCTCAGAAAAACACAGGGCTGCTGCCTAGCAAGCCAGGCAAGGTCTTCAGGTGGTCTTGGCTAAGGGGGCA
>NW_025959110.1:0-46656 GCF_023159225.1 Perognathus longimembris pacificus | reverse complement strand
AAACCGTTGGCCCGTTTGACAATTCCTTGACCATGAGGATTATAGGGGATTCCTGTAGAGTGAACAATTTGGTAAGATTTGCAAAAAGTTTGAAAAGTTTGTCCAACATATCTTGGACCATTATCAGTTTTAATTTGTTTAGGAAGTCCCATAGTAGCAAAGCAGCGTAAGGCATGGGAGATACAATGTTTGCCAGCTTCCCCGCTAAGGCTTAGAAAGAAGATATGGCACTTCCCACCTGATTTGGCTGGAACCTCTGTTCGCCATGTGTGACTAAGACTTGTCACCCAGACATCTGTTTGCAGGACAGAGTGAGACAAGTGTGACCTCAACTCAGTTCCTGTGGACACATGGCCATCCATTCAAGTTGACACTCTTGATGCTAGGCTGAGTCTCAGAGCAAGGGTCGGTAGCAAAGAAGCAAATTTGTGTTGTTTGTACTCACTGATGGCTTCTGCTAGAACTCAGGTCTTACTGGGGTTTTCCCAGGTAGCCTCTGTGGGAAGGCTTTGAGGATGATTTATCGAATGGCTTCTCACAGTAGGAGAGGCTCTTTGTGATTTACTTTCTATAACTAGGAGAGTTTTAAGTGCTAGCAATCTTAGGATTTTTCCCCTGGGCAGTGGGACTCCAGAGCTAGAAGCCTAATAAGGAATCCAGAATGAGCTGGATATGTCTAGACTGCAATCTTAGAGCTGGAATCCTAGATCTAATACTAAATAATGGTGTGACTGTGATCAAATGAATGCACTTCATTTTTTCACCAGGAAATAAAAAGACTAGAAATTCCTTCTCCTTTGTATGATTTATGTAAATTGTTTGGCATATTAGTGTTTAGAGCTTAAATATTACTTCTGTTTTTTGTGTTGGTTTTTTTTTTTTGGTAAGTTTCTCAGAAAGACTAGGTAAATTCTCATACCACTAAACCTGCACCCACAGTTCACTAGTCTTTTTCTTACATTCCTTCCTCTGCTCCACAGAGGAACAAGTGGGAAATGTTGCAAAAGTTGCTCAGAACCTAAAGCTAATGTACATGGCGGTTAGTTAAACATCTGTACATCATTTATAAAGATAATCTTGCATGTCAGTATCTCTTGGTGTTGTAGCAGTGGAATTTGGGGTTTTTCATGATACCTAGTTTTGTCTCCAAAGTGTTCACCAAAATGACAGGGGAAACAGACCATTTAGACTAAAGTATACCGGGTAGAAAGACTTGGATTTATTGGGCAAGGACTTAGTAAAGAGTGTCTTGACAACTTCAATATGAGATGTTTACCAAAATGAGTGTCTTCTCCATCTGACTCGTAGACCTATTCAAATCAGATTTATTTATACAGTGATATTTATAACATAAAGTTGAACAGTCATTATTATATCATCTTTGTCCTCAGTAGAAAGGTATATTTACCTTTTTTGTAAGATCAAGAGACGCTCTAGAATACCAAAAGAAAATGTGCTTTTAAGAACCCCAAATAATTCATCAAAGCTATGTTTAGCAGATTTGCGTTAGCAATGGCAGAGACAAGGAAATAACAGCTGCTATTTGTGGCTTGATCCCTGTCATACCTGACTGTCTCTAAGAAAGTAACTTGGCTCTTCACTATGGGTACAGAATTCTACTTCAGGTTGTGTTCTTTGGATCTTTCATGAAGTATGCATAAAGCAGGCATATTTACAGAAAGATTTCTCTGTCCAGCCAATGAAGAACGATGGGAATGGATACACCATTCAAGTGATAAGAACTCATTCATCAGTACCATTGGCCTCCTCAGCCTATTAGGTGTTGAAAAGATATGTCCCAGCCATCCCAGAGGACCATGCAGAGATCATCACAGACAGGAGAAGAAGGTTCAAAAGGAGGTTATTAGTGGGGCCATAGTTCCCATGGGAGAGGGAGCTACATGGTGTCTGCACCTTATCCAGGTGGCAGCTTCTCTCTCTGGGGGTAAAGGGGAAGTAGACAGGTAGTGAGTAGGAGTGGCTCATTAGGTATGGGTGGATCTGGGGGCTAGTGGGAGGAGCTGAGGACCTGAGGCTAAGGAAATGCAAACAGGTATAAGAACCTCTGTGGTGTCATCCATGAAGAATAGGAAATGAAGAAAGCCACCTTGGCTTTTTCATTAACATGTTACAGAATCTTGTGCAAATCATTTCCACATATGGCTTTTTACAAACTGGTCATATCATTGTAAGTAAGAGCTGGGCAATAACGACTTAGCATCTTAGTCAATTCTCTACCTAGCATAAATTCTAACCAGTACCAGATTTTGGATTTTTTTTGGGGGGGGCAAATGAGGCAGACTTGCCCTGTATCCTCATGGAGTTTCTAGTTCCATGAAGATGACACCAAATGTTAATTTGAATAGGACTTTCCATGTGGGATAAGCAAAATCAAGAGGAGTACATTTTGGAGCATATAACCTAAATCTATGAAATGTTTACAATATGGGAAGTTGTTTAAATGGTTTGGTGGTAGAGAAAGAAAACTATACTTATGTTTCAGAAATTCATAATAGAAGAAAATATGGCTCCTGAGAAAATCTGTAGGAATGGATACAAAGTTTGTTGGTTGCCTTTTGAATTTCTAAGAATTGATGGATAGGTAGATAAAGGTACACTGGTAGCTGATCTGCTGATATTCCAAATGAAAGAAACATGATATTTTTTTCTTGGTCATGGGGCTTGAACTCTGGGCCCGGGCTCTGTCCCTGAGCTCTTCAGCTCTACTCCCTGAGCCACTTTGTAAACATGATTTTTAATATAGTATGGACAGCCTGTTCTATATGATGGTAGTCTACTCTATTCTATGAATAGTGAGAATAAAGTTGAGAACTTCTTGTGTGGAGTGTTTAACAGCTACAGGTAAAAAGTGAGACTAGAAGCCATCTGGTGTTGGCTCAGTTATAATTCTAGCTTCTTAGGAGATTGCAATCTGAAGGTTGAGATTCAAAGCCAGCCTAGGCAGGAACTTCCATGAGTCTCTCACCTTCAATAGCCACCAAAAAGCCAAAGTAGAGCTGTGGCTCAAGTGATAGAAAGCCAGCCTTGAGCGAAAAAGTTAAGGGGCAATGCCCAGGCCCTGAGGTCAAGCCCTAGTATGAGCATACACAGAAAGTAGATACTTCTTAAGGTATCCTCTATACTTATGAAATGACTATTTACAAAGTGGGAGTAAACGCCAACAAGCGCAAGTACCCCTCATTCCCAAGTGGGAGCAGTACAGATCCTGGTGATGGATTGAGGACGCCCCAGTATGGTGATGGACGTAAATGTTCATGCTTGCTTTGAGATAGAGCACTCTTCCCCCTGGTGTCAGAGCCTTTGTGTTCCTTTGCTAATCCAGTTGACTTGAGCATATAAAACTCCATGTCTTGCTGTATACATTTTCAATGATACAGAGAACAGAAACAGTTTTACCTAAGAAACTTGAATAAGCAACTTGAGATGGTGATGTTATGGAAATGAAAATGGCAGATATTCTCCACTTCCTGTGACACAGATCAGGGCACAGTGATGAGGGTGCCCCCACGAATATCCCCAGTAAGTCTTTCTCAGGCCTACTGAATCCAAAGGCTGGACATGACATGCTCAGTGACTTTTCTGCTGAGAGTGGACAAGGACAAGTTGCCTTTTGAAGGGGTGTTCTGTTTCTTCTCTTTTGTCTACCTTGTTTACAAATGAAGAAGCTAATTCTTCCAATTCTTGCTCTGTGATGCTTGGCTTGGAACTTGAGGCCTTTTCCTTGCTTCATTTAAGCCACTCCTCCAGTTCCTTTTTTTTTTTTTTTTTTTTTTTTTTGGCTTTTGAGTTATCTTTGGATAGTCTTTTGGGCTGGCCAGCCCTCCCCTTCCTCTATCTCTTCCACCTTTCTCCCTTTTCCTCTGCCCTTTTCACTCTTCTTCCCCTTTAACTCCTCCTCCCCTCCCTCCCCTGCTTTTCATTTGATCAGGTGGTCTCAAGACTGTGCTCCTCCCTACCTCTGTTCCCAGTATCTGGGAAACAGAAGTGTGCCACGATGTCCGGCTTCCTTTCCCTTTCTCACTGTAGTAATTCCGTTGGTAATTATGTAAAAGGATACCAATACTACATGGAGTTTCAATTCCCTGTAGCTTATTCGATGTGTGGGAGCAAGCATTCTTCAAGGCCCCAGTCTGCTCTGCTTCTGATTGCTTTGTAAGGGTGTAAAATCAACTCTGTGACATGACCCAAATGGAAGCCATCCAAGACCTATCATGAAAAACTGTTTGGGTGCCCTCCTTACCACGATAGAGACTCTCTGGGGTGGTTTGGTGGAAGTGGAGAATGTGAAACCTGTTTATGGATGACTGAGCTGCAGGCTGAAACCTGAAACCCAGGATATGACTGGCTACACCTAGAAGCATTGCTACCTAACCTGGCTTGCCAAGATGGGTGAAGTTTGGTGGGGTGGTTTAAAGTGCCATGGAATTTCACAATGCCCCAATCCCTCCCCAATTTGTGTTAACAATGGTGATTCTTACGTGGAGATAGGAGGAACTGAGCTAAATAGGAGTTCACTGCTCCACCAGTTTCTTCCCAATTGAATTGCGAGCTATCCCTTGTCTTCTTTGGTGATGGACAAAATCAGTAGAGAAAGCAGATAGTTTCTCCAACCCATCAGCTCTAAGATACCTGAAATGCAGTCAATGTTGCACTTGTGTATAGTAGATAGAGCCACAGCCATGAACTTTGGGCTAGTATTCCAACAGCTAGAATAAGTGGAATTAATACTGTCATTCAACTTACTGTGGAACTTCTTCCCCTCAAAATTTGGAATTTCTATGAGTACAGGATAATTTGGAATTGCAATGACACTTCTGACGTCATTGCATCCAGAGATGTCACTGCCTCTTCAGTTGAAGGCCTTATTCTCTTCATGATGGTAGTTGAAATGTATTCATTTCCCTTCATAATGTGTTCCTTACATTGATCACTAGATTCATGCAGTTTTTGTTATAAGGGCATACTTATAGGCTTTGACACCTAAAATGTAAAAAAATTATAATTTCAATTTATAGGCATTCTGTTCTTCATTATGAACATGAAGCTTTAATTCTTGTATTTAAAATATATTCACACGTTATAAATACAATGATCATATTTACTCTAATTGAGTAAATTGTTTCAAGCTCTAGCTTGTACATTATTGTATAACTGGGAGTCAGAATATATGTCTAGATAGTCTTCTTTGTTATCGGTTCCTCTCGCCTCTTCTCCCACTTTTCTCACCTCTTTTCCTCCTCTTCCTTCTCCCTTTTCTTCCCAAAGAGCTCAGTGTTCCTCACTGAACGTGAGGAACCTATTCCTTAATCAGTTCGCACTAGGAAGTTGGGGAAATGCACAATGTAACCCACTGTGATATCATACATCACAAACATCAACATCTCTCACCCCATCCGTCTGCCTTAAAGTCTGAGATTTTTTTAAGCCTTTAAGTCATCCCAGTTTTTGACATGTTTCTGTGCATTTTTTCATTTTTCTTTGTGCTTTTATACTTTTTGTTGCCAGCACCAGGGCTTGTACTCAGGTCCTGAGTGCTATCTCTTAGCCTTTGCACTCAAGGATAGTGGTCTACCACTTGAACCACAGCTCTGTTTCCTGATTTTTTGGTGATTAATTGTAGATAAGAGACTTTCTGGTGCATGCTTTCTTTGAACCTTGATTCTCAGAAATCATTCTCTTGAGGATTACAGACATGAGCCACTGGCACCTTCTCCTTTGAGCTTTTATTCTTCACACATACGCACATAGAGTCTTGTCAACAAGTTGCTGCTGCCATTAACTTTTTAATATAGTTATTGTTAACACTAGAGTTTTGTTGAGCAGTTAATGTTTAGCTGGCCAAATAGTATCTGCAACATAACTTTCCCCCAAATTACAATGTCCCTTAGTATCTGAAGTGGGTTGGCTCTACAACCCATGTGGCTAATGAAGTTCTTTTGATATAAAACAGTATAATACTTGCATATAAACTACAAACATCCTTCATATACTTTGTCTTCTCTAGATTGCTTACAGTAAGTAATATAATTGAAATAATGTGTAGCTAGATTTTATACCATGTTATAGGGCATTATGACAAGAAAACAGTGTGAATGTGTTTTAGTACAGATGCACTGCTTTTCCCTTAAAGATGTACAATCTGTAATTGGTTGAATTTGCATATGCAGAGTATTTATTTGTGCATTATTTATAGAAACTATGCTGTAAGAAAGTTGGTCTTTGGTAAAATGATGATGGTTCTATGTTGAAACTGAAATGGAATCCAGGAGGAGACTGTGAGTTTTGTGTCTGCATTTAAATGACAGGCAAGATCTTGAGAAATTACTAATATTGTAGCCAATATTGACTGAGAAATCCAATGCATTTCACAGAGAGAGTGTAAATCTGGCCACATTGTAACGAGTACAACAGAAGGAAAATTGAAAGACTAACTTGTTCCCATTGAAATTGATGTCCACTGTCATCAGGTGTTTGAGCAGGGAGTTGTGGATAGCTCTTTGGCCAAGCAAAGCACATTTTATACGTGTCTGGTAGGACATGCAATAGAATGACACAGCAGCTCTACAAGCTATTGAGCGTTGGTGAGTGATTGTTTTCCCTTCCATATATCATTTCAAACTATGGGCTTCAAGGAAGTCTGCAACATAAAAATGACTTTTTGTTTTGACAGACCTGGGGCTTGAACTCAGGGCCTGGGCACTGAGCTTTTGCTCAAGGCTGGCTCTCAGCTCTACTCTGAACTATCTGTTGGTTGGAGCTAAGTGTCTTGTGGACTTTTCCTGCCCAGGCTTGCTTTGAACTGTGATCCTCAGATCTCATTTCTGAGTAGCTAGGATTGTAGGCATAGGCCACCAGTACCTGACTTCCTGACTTTTTCTCCTCTGTCCTTTGTCCTCCTCCTCAGGCCCCCTTCCTTCCTTCCTCCTCCTTTTTTCATCTTTCTTCTTTTTTCCCCTTTTCTTCATTGCTTTGCTTTCTGAGAGAAGTCAATGATCAGCCAACCATGAAATGGGAAAGTGGACCAAATAAGGCTGGATAATTTATTTGAGCCAAACAGAGGTATTATAATCTATTAAAAATATTTAGCCAAACACACTGTATCTGTGACTTTATCTCCTAACCCTGCAGACTGTCTGGTAGTTGCCCAGTACCTGAGGCAGGAAGGCGGACCCGTGTGCCTGAACTTTCCAGTCATGTCTTTGCAACTGGTAGTTTTTAATAAAAGAAAAACTCTAACATTGTGAAATTACATCAGTGAAGAAACCATAGCTTTTTATGTTCTTGTATGTGCTTTTCTTCTGTGCAACGTTATTCAATGCCCTAATTTCAGCTAATTTTGAAATATTTTCTTGAATATTGAGATTAGTCTGGAAATCAGGCTAGGAATAAATGAAGTGCTGGTGTGGTAATAAAATTTATGTTACCATTTTATGAATATGAAAATGTCTAATTTTTATAACACAAGGTATCTTTGGATTAAGAAGTCTAGGACATTTTATTCTTTTACACCTTTTTTTTAAAGCAGGAAAACCTTTGCTTCTAGCATCAGTCTTGAAGCAGAAATCCCAGAAAAGAGAATTTTATAATCAGTCACAAAGAATTCCTACACGCTTCATGTATCCCTTCCTCATCATTTCCCATTTCTTAGGAGTCTCCACATTGTTTAATTGTAATCATGTGCAACTAGCATTTTAAAGCTTCACACTGCTTTCACATTTATGGGATATGATGAGAAGATTAAGAATGGTTGAAACTTAAGAATAAATACAGGAAACTTAAGAGTAGATGTAGAAATGCGACTCCACCAGGCTTTCATGGAGCACACATTACCTCAGTGGGCTTCATGTTGTGGCCATCCATATATAGAAGAACAAACTAGAAGGTGCACTGTCCCAAACAACCCTCATTCTAGTCAAGCCCCTCTCCTGTACTCTGCTTTGCAATTCTGTAGCAGGAATCTAAACTCTGGTTTCCTTCTATTGCATTGGTGTTGTTTGACCTGACTTTCCCTCAGCATGGAACTTACGCATATGGGACTCAGGTGGCAGGGCCCTGCCTTTCCAGGGCCTGCACTTAGTATTCAATCTATTGTGGAGCAGAGGGATGTTCATGACCCATAGCAAAACTCCTCCCACGTCCCATAAAGTGACATGTTGTTTCTATTAAGGGATCATTTTCTTAAGTGAAATCATGACCAGTTATGATGGCATGGAAGTATACAGAGGCCAAGTGATATGTGTTACTTTAATTACCTAAGAAGTATCTATTACGATTCCATAATGGTTCAAAGAAGAATTTTAAGACTGAAACAGTGGTTTTTTTGTTTGTTTAGTTCAGAAGTAATTGAAATGGAATATGTAAATAGAGTCAAAGTGGACTTTTCCAAGTGAGAAAGAGAAGTCAATTGCACTTCGAAAGAAACTATATGACTATAGCAAGAAAGACATCGCCAATTAACAAATATTTATTTTCCTTTGCTATTCTCTGCTATTTATCCTGTTACATAGTAGTGGAATGAATTAGGAAGAGAGTGATGTAGAGTGCATGGTTTTCCATTGCAACACAAACTGTATCTATCTATCTATCTATCTATCTATCTATCTATCTATCTACCTATATTTTTGCTGTTCCCAGGGTTTGAACTCAGGCTTGGACACAGTTCCTGAGCTTTTTTGCTTAAGGCTAGCACTCTGTCACTTGAGCAATAGCTCCACTTCCAGCTTTTTGGTGGTTAATTGAAGAGAAGAGTCTCACAGATTTTTCCTGCCCAGGCTGGCTTAGAACCTCAATCCTCAGATCTCAGCCTCCTGAATAGCTAGGATTACTGGCTACAGCCACTGGCTTCCAGCTTACTTTCCCTATAGTCTTAAACTATGTAGGAATCAACTCTTTGGTAAGCTTTTTTTCATTTTTATGTTTATATTAGTAATGATTATTTTGTCTCCATTTTCCTATCTTATGATTATTTAATTAGAAGGCAATTGTTTATTTTTTATTTGATTAGTTATTTAAAAGACAGGTCTTTGGGGCTTTATATAATAGGATCCAAAGGTAGCACTAATGTCTGTGAACCTTAAAATTATACTATCCCTTTTTTGATGACCAAAGCTCATTAGAAACTGGAGCCTGTGGCTCAGGCCTGTAATCCCAGATCCTCATGAGATTGGAGGATTGTGCTTTGAAACCCGCCCTGGGCAGGGAAATCCATGACATCCATCCTCCATGAACCACCAAAGTACCAGAAATGGTGCTATTTCTCAAGGGGTAGCATGCCAGCATGGAGTGACAAAGCTAAGGGACATAGCCCAGTCTCTGAGTTCAATTTTCAGTGCTGGCTCAAAAACCAAAACCCCACCAAAACACAAATGACCTGAAAGACTCTAGTCCCTGTGCGTAGGAACTAATAATTTGTCCTACTACTGTGAAGGGAAGAGCTTCTGAGTTCTTACAAAAACTATCTTTAAGTATTTGTGCAAAGGAGTTGCCATTTGACAAAGCAGTTTATGAATATGGCAGATCTTAACCCACCTCACCCCTTTCAACATTCTTGCCCCTCCTTCCTCTGCCCACCCTTTCCATTTTCTTACTTTTGTAGTATGTACAATGAATTCTTGACTACATTCCCCCCCTTCCCCTTCATTTGTCTCCCGCTCTCCCCTTGCCCCCACTTGATGAGCTGCTGTTTTTCACCCTTATGCTTTGGGAAGTAATCATAAGCACCACCCCCCTACCCCAGTTCTTCCTCAGAACTTTCTAGATTCCTAAGAGTGGTCATTGTAAATGTATAACACAAGAATAAATAGAATAGCAAGATATGAGAGGGTTGAAGACATGCTTTAATCATTAGACTTTGTGATTCGAATAAACAACTGTGGTTGAATAAAGACACTGCACATTCCTGTTGGATATTTCTCATAGAGTGAACACAGTGCTGTCCCAACTCTTTTACTCTATTTAAGTTTTTGGCTCATCACTGGTATTTGTTTCATTATCTAACAAAAATATCGCGTGTCTCTTGTTTGCAAAGGCTGCAGAGGAGGGAATGCTTATTCTATGTGTAGAGAGAGAAGGAAGGATGGAGAGATGTTTGTGCTTGTGCAGAAGCCATTTTTTTTTTTAATAAACGCAGGATAGGTTGTCCACCTCCCAAATTTTGCACTACTCTTTTCGCTGTCCTAGCTTTGACTTATTTTGTTGTATGTTCTCGTTTGGTTATTTCCTTGAACATCCCATCTAATTTCCATCTTATTCATTTTTGTGTTGCAGCTTCTGACAACTGTCTTAAGTCCACACTTCTCTAGATTTTTATACCTAGCAGCCATTTGGCTTCTACTTTTCCTGATCTCTCTCTTCCTCTCTCACTACCTGTGCCTAATGTTGAGGTTATAGTATCCAAAATAGCTCAGGCCTCAGCCACCTTGGTGTGTTCATGCTATCTGTCCCTTCCTGCCTCAGTGTCTGTACCTTTTGGCTGGTTTCACTCAGATTATGGCCAGAGAATGGCTGAAGTAAATAACAGGAATGAAGAAAGGAAATGTATGGTGATTAGCAGTTCTTTGAGGGAAATGTTTACCTTTATTCACAAACAGTGTATGTGTTGGTCGTTTTCCTATTGCCAGAGAAAGAGAGTGTTGATTCTAAATGTTAGTTTTTAACATGAGAATCTTAAGCATGATATGTCATAACTCTAAAAAATGTTAGGTGTTTCAGAATCTTTCAAAAATATTTATTGTCTTTTTTCTCCTTTATTGTCAAAGTGAAGTACAGAGGGGTTACAATTTCATATATAATGCAGTGAGTACATTTCTTGTCCAACATGTTAACTCCTCCTCCCCTCCACATGCCTACCTCTTCCCTCCTGCTTCCCCTTCCACCCACGAGTTGTATGGTTGGTTTACACCAAATGGTTTTGTGAGTATTGTGTTTGGAGTTGTTTGTATTTTTATCCTTTGTCTATTGATTTTGATATTAACTTTCTCTTCCCTAGCTCTAATACACGTATATACAGTATCCAGGGTACTCAGATGAGTTACAGTGATAGTGGGGATAAAACCACAGGAAGGGAATACGAGAGAAAATAAAAAGGGTACGGATTCATATTGCATGTTGAAAATAATTACAATAATGATATACCACTTGTTTCCATAACATGGAGCTCATTTCACTTAGCATCATCTTAAGTGTCCATAAGGGCATAGCTATTGGGCTATTATGACTTCGGCTTTGACTAGCCTAAACATGTTCTAATTATTCCAAAAAAAATTTACTAAGTGAAGTGAACCAGACCTAAAGAAACATAGACTGTATTGTTTTCCTCATAGGAAAAACATTTTTTTTCTTATTTATTGTCAAAGTGATGTACAGAGAGGTTACAGTTGCATATGTTAGGCATTGGATACATTTCTTATACTGTTTGTTACCTCCTCCCTCATTTACCCTCCCCTCCCCCTGCTCCTCTCCCCCCAGAGTTGTTCACTTGGCTTACACCAAACAGTTTTGAAAGCATTGCCTTTGTAGTCGTTTGTCTTTTTATCCTGTGTCTCTCGGTTTTGGTATTCCCTTTCACTTTCCTAATTCTAATACCAGTATATACAGTTTCCAAAGTACTCAAATAAGATAAACTGATAGTGCAGGTACAACCGCAGGAAGGGGATACAAGAGCATCATCAACAGTAGACGCTACAGTTACACATGGCATGTTGAAAGTAATTACAGCAGTGATATAACAGTTGTTTCCATAAAATGGAGGTTGTTTCACTTAGCCTCATCTTATGTGTTTATAACAGTATTGCTATTGGGCTCTTGTGATCCTCTGCTGTGACTAGCCCAAACCTGTGCTAACTATTCCCTATGAGGGAGAGCATAGAATCCATGTTTCTTTGGGTCTGGCTCACTTCACTTAGGATAATTTTTTCCAAGTCCTTTCATTTCCTTACAAATGCGGCAATGTCATTCTTTGAGACAGAGGTATGAAATTCCATTGTGTATATGTACCACATTTTCCTGATCCATTCATCTACTGAGCGTTACTGGGTGGGATCCATATTTTAGCTATGCCAAATTGTGCTGTGATGAATATTGTTGTGCTGGTGGCTTTTGTGTGTTCTTCTCTGTGGTCTTTGGGTAGATGCCAAATGTGGGGCTGCTGGATCATAAGGGAGCTCTATGTTTACCTTCTGAGAAATCTCCATACCACTTGCCAGAGTGGCTGAACAAGTTACATTCCCACCAACGATGAAGTAGGGTTCCCTTTTGTCCACATCCCCTCCAACATTTATTATTGTTAGTTTTCTTGATATAGGTCATTCTTACTGGGGTTAGATGGAATCTCAATGTTGTTTTGATTTGCATTTCTTTTATGGCCAGAGATGTAGAGCACTTTTTCATATGACTCTTGGCCATTCTCATTTCCTCATCAGAGAAGTCTCTTTGTAAGTCTTTAGCCCACTTGTTGAGGGGGCTGTTGGTTCTTTGCGGTTTTGTTTTGGAGGAATTTAATTTTTTGTAGTTCTGCATATATTTTAGATATGAGGTCTTTGTTCATTGTATGGCTAATAAAGATCTTTTCCCAATCTGTAGGCTTTCCATTCATCTTGTGAGCTATGTCCTTTGCCCTGCAGAACCTCAGCAATTTGATGCAATCCCATTTGCTCGTCCTTTTTGTGATTTGTAGCATTTATGGCTCTTTGTTAAGGAAGGTCTGTCCTGTGCCAAGGAGCCCAAGTGTTTCTCCTACTTCTTTTAGTGCTTTCAAGGTATTTGTTATAATTTCAAGATCTTTGATCCATGTGGAATTGATTTTGGTGCAGGATGATATATAAGGATCTAATTTTGCTTTGTTGTGGGTGTTGAACCAGTTTTGCCATCACCATTTGTTAAAGAGGCTATCTTTCTTCCATCGTATTTTTTTAGCTCCTCTATCAAAGATTAAGGGGGCTTAGTTCTGTGTGTTCACTGCTGGATCTTCAATTCTGTTCCATTGGTCTTCAGGCCTGTTCCATTGCCAATTCCAAGCTGTTTTTATAGCTATAGCTTTATAATACAGCTTGAAGTTTGGTATTGTAATTCCTCCGGCATTGTTCTTTCTGCTTAGGATTGTTTTTGCTAGTCGGGGGGTAATTTATTTTTCCATATAAATTTCTGGATTGCTTCCTTAATTTCATTAAAAAATGGTGTTGGGATATTAGTGGGTATTGCATGGAATTTGTAGATAGCTTTTGGCAATATTGCCATTTTGACTATATTAATCTTCCCAATCGAGGAGCATGGGAGGTTTTTCCATTTCCTTAGTTCTTTTTTTTTTTTTTTTTCAAATTTTTATTATCAAAGTGATGTACAGAAAGGTTACAGTTTCATATTTTAGGCACTGGATACATTTCTTGTACAGTTTGTTACCTTGTCCCTCATACCCCTCTCCCTCCTCCCCCTTTCCCTTCCCCCCCCCCACGGAGATGTTCAGTTCACTTACACCAAACAGTCTAATCATAGAGGTCTTTCACTTCTTTGGTTAAGGTTATTTCTAGGTATTTTATGTTTTTGAGACTATTGCAAAGGGAGTTGCTTTCCTGACTTCAGCCTCTGTCTTCGTGTTATTAGCATATAGAAAGGCTGTTGATTTTCGAGGGTTTATTTTATATCCTGCAACTTTGCCAAAGTTTTGGATCTGCTCTAGTAGCTAGGGAGTAGAGTCTATGGTGTTCGTTAGGTATAGGATCATGTAATCTGCAAAGAGAGAAAGTTTAACTTCATCTTTTCCTATTTGGATCCCCTTTTTGTTTTCTTCTTGCCTAATTGCTCTGGCTAGGAATGTTAAAGAGGAGGGGAGAGAGCAGACATCTCAATCTTGCTCCTGATTTTCAAAGGAATGGCTTTGGCTTTACACCATTTAGAATTATGCTTGCTGTTGGTTTGTAATAAACTGCCTTTATTATATTCAGGAATGTTCCTTGGAATCCCAATTTCTCCAGGATTTTTATCATAAATTGGTACTGGATTTTATCGAACGCCTTTTCTGCATCCAGAGATATAACCATGTGGTTCTTTACCTTGCTCTGGTTGATGTGGTGGATTACATTAATTGACTTGCGTATATTGAACCAACTTTGCATCCCTGGGATGGATCCAGTTTGAACATGGTGTATGATATTTTTGATGACCTGTTGAAGTCGATTGGACAGAATTTTGTTGAGAATTTTTGCATCTATGTTCATCAGGGAAATCGTTCTATAGTTCTGTTTTGTTGATGAGTCCCTGCCTGGTTTTGGGATGAGGGCTATACTGGCTTCATAGAATAAGTCTGGTAGTGAACGTTCTCTTTCAATTTCATTGAAGATTTTGAAAAATATTGGTGTGACTTCTGTTTTGAAAGCCTTGTAGAATTCTGCTGTGAATCCATCTGGACATGGGCTTTTCTCTGATGGGAAATCACTTATTGCTGTTTCTATTTCAAGGCTGGGTATGAGTCTGTTTAGAAGGTTTAAATCTTCCATGGTTGAGTTGGGGGTATCAATTTTTTCTAGAAAATCATCCATTTCTTCCAGGTTCTCGAATTTGTTGGCACAAAGGTTTGCAAAATAGTCCCTTATTGTGTTCTGAATTTTGGTTGTTTCTGTGGTGATGTTACCTGTTTTATCTCGGATCTTGTTTATGTCGGTGTGCTGCCATCGTTTTTTGGTCAGGTTTGCTAGGAATTTGACTATCATGTTAATATTCTCAAAGAACCAAGTCTTTGTTTTGTTGATTGTTGCGATGGTTTTTTTTCTCCCTCTCAAGTATATTTAATTCTGATTCGATTTTAATTATTTGCTTCCATCTATTGACTTGGGGGTATGGCTTCTTGTTCTCTTTTGAGAAGATTAAGGTGATTCCGTAAGTTGTTGAGTTGCTGTTTATCCAGATTGTTGGTGTAGGCACTCAGATATAAATTTTCGTCTGAGTACTGCCTTTGCTGTGTCCCAAAGGAGGTGGTACTTTGTGCACTCACCTTGGTTGAATGCCATAAATATTGAATTACTGGTCTAATTTCTTCAATGACCCACTGATGGTTCAGCAGTGTGTTGCTTAGTCTCCATGGATTGTATCATTTTGTGTGGTGGCTGTTTGAGTTGAGCTTTAATTTTAATCTATTGTGGTCTGAGGGAAGGCAGGGAATGATTTTGATACTTCTGAATTTGTACAGATTTTCTTTGTGCCCTAAGATGTGATATATTTTGGAGAATGTTTCATGGGCTGCTGAAAAGAATGTGTATTCTGGTATTGCTTGATGGAATATTCTGTAGATGTTGGTTAAGTCTAGTTGGTCTATGCAGTTGATTAGTTCTGTGGATTCTTTGGTCAGTTTTTGGCCTGTTGGTCTGTCCAGAGGTGACAGTGGAGTGTTAAAGTCTCCAACAATCAATGTGTTTGGGACTATGAGTGATTTTAGAGTCAGTAGTGTTGGTTTGATGAAGTTGGGTTCTCCTGTATTTGGTGTGTGGATATTTAAGATGGTTATATCCTCCTGTAGGAGACATCGCTTTATTAGTATGTAGTAACCTTCTTTGTCTCTTCTTACCATTTTTAATTTGAAGTCGATTTTATCTGATGCTAGAATTCCACTCCAGCCTGCATTTGGGGGCCATTTATTGGTAGATTTTATTCCAGCCTTTCACCTTTAGAAGAAGTTTGCTTTTGCTAGATAGATGTGTCTCTTGGAGGCAGCAGAAAGACGGATCTTGATGTTTGATCCAAGTAATGAGCCTATGTCGTTTGAATGAAGAATTAAGTCCATTAATGTTGAGAGTTAGGTTTGAGAGATGATCATTTGTCCTTTCATTGTAGCTATCTTGTTAAAAGCTGTGTCTTCCCAATTCTTGATCTAATATTCTGGTTTTCTATTTAGGGTTCATTTCTCTGTCTGTATTGGGATCTTGATTATTTTCCCTGTATAGTACATCTTTGAGGATTTTCTGTAAAGCTGGTTTGGTGGAGATACATTGTTTCAGTTTTTCCTTCCTGTGGAAGACTTTTATTTGACCTTCAGCTATGAATGAGAGTTTAGCTGGGTACAGCATTCTTGGTTGATATTTATTATTATTTAGGGTTTGGCATACCTCATTCCAGGATCCCCTTGCTTTTCATGGTCTCTGCTGAGAAGTCTGGGGTAATTCTGCTTGCTTTTCCTTTATTTGTGATTACTTTCTTCTCCGTAACATCTTTAAGGATTCTTTCCTTGGACTCTACTGATCCTGTTATGATCACAATGTGTCAGTGGGATGTCCTATTCTGATCTGGTCGCTTTGGGGTTCTAAATGCTTCTTGTATCTGTATCGGCCTACCTTCCTGGATAGTTGGGAAGTTCTTGGCTAATATTCTGTTAAATAGGTTGCATATTCCATTAACTTCTTTCTCCTGGTTTTTCTCAATTCCTATTCGCCTCAAATAGTGCTTCCTGCTTGTGTCTTGGAGCTCCTGGAGTGATCTGTTTTATCGATTGGATTGGTTTTGTATTTTTGTGTGACATTTCTCCATAGATTCTAGGGAATCTTCAGCTCCTGAGATTTGATCCTCTGCTTCACCTACTTGAGACTGTAGGCTAGTTACTTGATTTTGAATCTCTTTTCCTTCAAACTGGTCTTTCCTGATGATTTCCATGTCCTTGCTAGAAGTATCTCTTAGGTCCTGCATGGACATCTTACATTATTAATTTGGTTTTGAGTGCTGTCTCTCAAATCTTTTAGCTGGGAAGTTATCTTTTCATATGACTCTTGAAGTTCATTTATCTTTCTCTTTGTTGAGGCCATGAAATCATCTATTACTTTATGGATGGATTGATGTATGGATGGATTCAAACTTTTCATTTAACATGTTTATCAGTAGACTTTGCAGAGCATTTTGAGGGTTCTCTTCTATGTCTTTGATTGACTGCTCTGCTTCCTGCTTGTTTGAGTGGGAGATATGACTGCATTGTTTGCCATCTTGTGTTTCTTCTGCCCATTTGGATTGGGAATGCCTATCTAAGAGCACCTGTGAGCACTGTTTAAGATCTAAAGCAGACCTTACCAAGCACTGTTGTGTAAATCTTAGAAGTTCACAATTATACACAGATACTTGGTATAACTGTATATAAAATTAGATTTGGTGTTCCTAAAAATACAATTTCAAAATAACAACAGATCCTGTATTCAATAGTTAATAAGTATTGTTAAAATACTATGAGCTGGATTTCTCTATAAACCACTTTGATTCACTTGGATTGAACAGGGATATCCTCTATCCAATAACCCAGCAATGATATTCATAGGCAGCATCATCACTGTCATGCAGATCTCCAAGAGCAGAGGCAGCTTGGCATCAAGTACGGAGACCTTTGTGTAGCGGACAGCACAAGAGGGGAGCCTTCGCCATATGATTGGTTTCCGGGAACTTCAAAAAACAAGTAACGTGTAAACACTTTGAACTCCCTCTGTCCAACCTCATACCTGACACACTCATGCAACCGCACATGAACAAAAAATTCCTCACAGGCGAGCCGACGCTCTCTCTCTCTCTTTCTCTCTCTTCCTCCCCGCCACCCCCACATGCTCACTATAACACACTGTGCCGGGTCCTCCTGGATCTACATCCACATACCTATTTGCACATATGCAGACGTAGGCTTAGGAAGCACACTCTTGTACAGCATCAGGAACACACGCATGTAGGCAAGCAGGGGCACACACACGCACACGTGAGCGCACCCAGTACACCGTGGCTTGGAAGGTGCTAAGGGGTTTTCGAGGACTGTGTCCTACTTGCTCAAGTCCAGGGTGTTGTTCTCGTGGTGGGCGTGGCTAAGGAGCCCAGCGCTGCTTACTGGACAGTCCATTGGCACTTGGGCCTCCCCCTGCTGTCCTCACCAGTCTCCCATTCCCTGAACCATGCAGCTTCGGAGACCTGGGTAGCAACAAACTCTTCGGGAAAGCAATCAAGGCAGAAATGTCAATGTAACAGGACCACATGATTACGCCCCAGTAGTGCCCCAACCAAGGATGGCATTCGTTACCCCTCAGGTCTACACCCTAAGGCACAGCGCTGCGCGCAGAGAATGGGGCAGGCCTGTGCCCCAGAATCCCTTGCCTCTTCTCCCTTCTACTTGGTCCCAGGGTGGTGGGGCGCCCAACCTGGCCTTCCTAGCCACCACCTGCCATCTGCAGCTGAGTTCCTGAGGCTTGTCCCCTGCACACATACCTCCTTTGCTGATAACTCCCTCCGAGTTCTCTCTCCTAGCCCTCCTGTCCCTGCCTTGCTGCTCTGGACTGCTTTCAACTCACACATGCCTCTGCGTCACTGCCTCTTTGCCTCTGCCTCTGCTTCCCAATTTCCCCCACCTCCTCTTGAGGTTCACAGGCTGCACACCTCCCCATGCACCTCTTCACTTCTTCTGGGGAAATTACAACTGCCTCACCCTGGCCTAGCCCTTCTTATCTTCTCCAAATCTCCCTCTGCTCTCACCCTCTGCACACCTGGGATCTCTCAGTCCTCTGGTGAACACCAATCCCCATTTATCTAATCTGTTGTCTGCCTGCTCTGTGCCCAAGCCCCTCTGCTCCTTTTCTGTGCACAGGAGGTTTGTGACAAAGGTAGCAGGGAAGCGGCACTCCTTTCCTGCCTTCTGGTTTTATGACTGACATCTGATTGTCTGGAAATGGCCTCTGCCCCCTTGGCCAAGACCACCTGAAGACCTTGCCTGGCTTGCTAGGCAGCAGCCCTGTGTTTTTCTGAGCAGGAAGGACTGCACATATGCGACCCACTATGCAGAAAAGCCTCCAGGGGGTGGCCGGATGTTTTGTTTCTCCATTCCTTGCCCACTTTGTTGATGTGTGCTTTCATTTGCATTCCAACAGGAACAGCCTTAAGGGAGGGGTAGTGAGGCTGCTTAGAGGTAGGCAGTTGGTGCTCACAGGCCAGCAGGGCCTCCTGGTGCCTCACTAACAGTGCATTTGCACCTGGGGTGCTGGGAAGCCTCTGGGCAGTGCCCATATGGTTTGGAGCTCTGTGACATGGCCAGGTACTAGGCGCCTCCTGCTGACTTGAGCCAGTGTTCCAACTGGAGTTGCCATAGCAAAAAGGGCACAGGGCCCCTTGGGGGTTTGCTGTAAGTTCTCACTAGTTCTCACAGGCCTTCGGGGATGCACAGGATGTGTACAGCCGCACATCTCTCCTGCCGGGCCAGCCGGCAGGGGGACAAGAATCCTGACTGAGGGGCGGCAGGGATACGGAAAAGGAAAAATAAGGCAAGAGAAAAAAGACAAGAGACAAAGATGTGGTACGGGAGGTCTGCAGCCGCAAGGTTGAACCTCAAGACTGCAGCAACAGTTTATTCTTAACTTCCAGCTTATATGCAGTTTTGGAACCACGGAATAGCATAGGGTTGTTAAAATTCCAGAACACAAAGAGGCTTTGAAGTTTACAACATTTTATTACAGTAAACACAAGGTAACAAAGCAATTCCGGACAGTGGCAGTGGACTTTGCCTTTAGCATATCCTGGTGGTAACAGCACAGCCAGAGGTGATAATGAACCTAGGTGCAAGTTTGGCTCCCGACATCTTGGCGACATCGGCACAGCCAGAGGTCAGGATGAGCTTAGCTGCTATCTCGGCTCCCGACAGTTCCCCCGTCTTTTTATTAAAAGAAGCGAACCCGCCTGTCTTAGGTGGGGTGAGTACCTCAGCCTGCCTTACCCGTCTTAGGGAACAACTTCAGATCAGTGCTGAAGGCCCTGTCTTAGGTCGGTCTAGGCTGGCACTGCCTCATACCCGTCTCTGGCTGCGGTTCCTCTCAGGGGAAATTCATTTACTTGGAGCTTGACCTTATGGAGCTGGCTGGCTAAACTCATGAAAGAGTTTTTCAATATGCGTACAATGCAAGGAAGACATAGGCAAGCCATCAGCAAAAGTATCCCTGGGCCGAGCAATGTCATTAGCAACCCCTTAACATTAGATAAGGAAGGGACATACTGTTGAAGTTGTTCAAACAGTTCTTTTGCTGTTTCTGCCACTTTAAAATCCAAGGGCGGGGCCTGTTCTAGTCCGGCTATTTGTCTATGGAGTTGAAAGAGATCTAAGGACAAGTTATTATGGTGCCAAATACCATTTAGATGTGCTACAACTTGTTCCCAAGGATAGCTCGACCCATTATACTTATGGAGGGTCACAGGAAAAAAGTCAAACACAGCATGACAGCGTACCCATTGCAAAGTTTGTAAGGCACGAATTTGTTCTCCCAGTGACAACACAGATTCATATAATGCTTCTAACTTTTGTTCTACCTTATCATCAATCCTGCCTTGAAAGGGCAGGGCTTGCGTGGTATTATGAGCAAGCTGATTAACATGGTGAGCTGTCTGCACATTTTGTGTTAAAGCCACAGTAGCCGCTGCAGCAGAGGCAGCTAAAGCAATAAAGGCTAAAATTCCTGCTAATAATAGCCCTACAAATCGTCTAGGGCGCATAAGTTCTTTTAAATGTTTTAACACTTGAATACCTGTTTCTTTATACCAAGCTTCAGATAAGTTTACAGGAAGCATAACAAATGGTGGTTGCTTAATAATAATTACAGAATCAGTAAGACCACTATACAAGCAATTTGTAAAAGAACAGTTAGTGCAGGTAACATCAAAGTACATGGCTCCTATAGAAATATTAAAAGGTTCATACATAATAGCATAAGGGGGTGTTACACAACTCATAATATTTTTTTTAAAGAAGTAGAAGTGGGCCAGGAGATATTATTCAGAGCAGCCACTAACATCCAGACATGGCGCTGATGGCGTCCATTCATCCACCACAGACCTGGGTTGAACTTATTGGTGAGATTAGCTCCAGACCAGTCCATCAGCTGAGAATTAGTTCCTGAAATATTGGTTATAAAAGGGTGATTGTGTCTACACTTTACGGGGTGCAGTTCTCCCGTGGATTCTACAATTTGAGAGGAGTTGATGCAGCGAGGTATCATGAAGGACGAGGTAGAATTGGCATGTACAGGAAACCAGGTAGGCAATGAAGCCATTTGTATATTATATACTTGACTATTATCAGGAATCCAAATTCTATATTTTATGGATTGCATCACAGTACAGCCTGGAATATAACTGTTGGAGTCAGTTGTAAAACATAAAGGGGTTCCAATGCCAGAAGCTGCAAAATCTCCCATCTTAACGTGCTGGACAAAAGGGTCTGGAGCTGTACCGTACGCTGATCTGTTGACATGGACAAACACCTCAGCTCCCTCCCAGGTCGCAGGGTGCACAATCTGTGGATCTGGCACATAAGCCCAGTGGGTCAGCGCTTGTACCATTCTGATGAGTTTCCACAATCCGAACACAACGCTCAGGTAGCCAGCGGGCATCATTTTCATCCTGTGGAAAAACACAGACATGTCCTCGACCCCATGTCAGTACCGGATCGGGCCTGTGCCAAGCACTTGTTAAAGGATCTTTTCACTTAACTTGGGCAAAAGCTCTTTGCTCTCTCTTTTCCCAGAACCGCTGTGCTGCAGAATGGCCATTGAAATCCAAATTTAAAAAATTTTGTATGAATAAAGTATGAGAAAGTATATTAACAGGAGAGAAGGGGTATAGTTCCCCCCCTTTTAATTTAGAAATTTGGTGTTTTAACAAACCGTTGGCCCGTTTGACAATTCCTTGACCATGAGGATTATAGGGGATTCCTGTAGAGTGAACAATTTGGTAAGATTTGCAAAAAGTTTGAAAAGTTTGTCCAACATATCTTGGACCATTATCAGTTTTAATTTGTTTAGGAAGTCCCATAGTAGCAAAGCAGCGTAAGGCATGGGAGATTCAATGTTTGCCAGCTTCCCCGCTAAGAGGAGTAGCCATAATAAAATTAGAGTAAGTGTCTATTGTAACATGGACAAAGCGGAGCCGTCCAAAAGAGGGCATGTGGGTAACATCCATTTGCCACACATGGTTAGCCACTAAGCCTCGAGGATTAATCCCATTGGAGGGCACAGGCAGGAAGTTAGCACAGTTGGGACAAGTTTTTACAATTTGACGAGCTGCCTCACGAGTAATATGAAATTGCTGACGTAAGGCAAGACTGTTTTGATGGTGGGCAGCATGTGATTGCTTTGCCAAGTCAATTTGAGAAAGAAAAATTTGGGTAGCCTCATCCGTAATAGCATTGTCCTCACTTAATGGTAAGAAGAGGCAAAGTGAAGTAATTTGTTGGAGGGACAATGATGTGAAATTGTGCCCACAAAATTGGCCCAAGTAATGGCTCAGGAATCACAATGAGTATAAAGCCATTTTTGCTGTTGTAAAGTATAGGGGATATAAATAACCTGTGGATCTCGTCCAAGATACTTACAAGATTCCACACGGCACATATGGACTAAGGTGGCTACCAATTTATAATAAGGAATTAATACTTTTGAAGGAGTAGCAGGCAAGGAAAACCACAAAAGGGGGTCCCTTCTGCCAAAGGACCGCTGTTGGAGAATGAGATATAGTTAAAATATAAGCTTCCCAAGGGGCTGAGTAATCAATATAATTTATATGTTGGGAAGAAATGGCAGAATTTACTATGCTCAAGGCTTCTGCTGCTTTAGTTGTCATTTCTCTGGGAGATGTAGGGTCAGGGTCCCCCTTTAATAGATCAAACAAGGGTTTTAATTTAGCTGTGGACAATTTAAGATAAGGGCGAAGCCAATTAATATCTCCCAGAAATTTTTGAAAATCATGCAAAGTACGCAAATGAGAAGTCTTAACCTGTAATTTCTGACTAGTAAAATAATAAGGACCCAAAATATGACCAAGAGGGATTTTTATTTTTCTCTGCCTGGGCTGACTTTGAACTATCCAAAGAGTCTTAGCCATAAAAGCCCTTTTTATTTCCAATTAAACCAATAGGAGAACAAAAGGAGTAGAGTTTACCTGTAAGTTGCTAAGAATTGACCACCAAGTAGTTGCCAGAGTTTTGCTGTAACACTTAAAGAACGGCAGACTGAATGGGGTCCAAGTGTCATTAAATCTAGTCATATTATTTAACCTTACCTTACTGGCACGTGAAAGAGAAAACAAATGAATAACAATAAAAGTCTCAGCTTCAGTGGATCTGAAGTGGCTGTGTCTTCCATCCCAAATTAGCAGGCCAGCAGGAGAGATGGTTTGCATCTGGATAATTCTGTAGTAGAGTTCCCTGGATAGGCTGTCACATTTCCTGCTTGTTGCCTGTAAATTTCTACACAGACTGGTTAAGGGCATTTTTAAACAGATTTTAGAAGGCTTGGGCCTTTAACCATCTTTCTAGTCACAAAATCCACACAGATTGAAGGCTAACCAAGTCTGCTCTCTGTAGCAGCCAGGGCAGTTTCTGAGTCACAAACAACTCCCAGTTTGGAAGCCGACTGTGGAGGCAGCTTTCTGTAGCCATAGACTGCCACGGTCCACTCAGCTAGCACACATGTCAACCTGTATCCTATAAAGCAAAATGTTAATTTGGGGTCCGGAAAATTTAGGTTAATAGTCACACCTGTGCAGTTATTTCAAAATGACTCTGGTCCCTTGATCTTAAAGAGTTTATGAGAGCACAGCGAAAAAAGAGAAAAAAAATGGAGAAGCAAAATCTTAGTCTATACCAAAGAATTGTCAGGATTAGATGTACACTTGACTCTTAGCATAGATAGACATAAAGAATAACACACTGGTTGTACATTATTGTACTTATATTACGTGCTGAATGTTAGAACCTTTTGGAGTTTTTCTTAGACATATTTGTTTGCACCCAAACATATCAGTTTAGGCTTAAAACCTGTTTTTTGTTTTGTTTTTAAGTTTTACCAACACATAGACATAGACATAGACATACATACACATACAGACAATGTGCACACGTTTTGGGGCGCGCTTAGAATTGTTCTTTAATTGGCCATGTAAGTTTTTCTGGAATTCCAGTGGCAAATGATATTATTTTGCCTATATTCTAGAACCACGTGGTTAGATAGTAAACAAAAAAAATCTTTTCAGCAAACCAAAATTTTCAGATCATCTGAGAAGCCACATTTTGAGAAACCAGTTTAGCTCACAAAGGGAGTATATGGGAGACAGGATATGAACACAGACAGTGAGCTCACAGTAAGACACCTTCTTCTTTCAGCATTTGAATTGTAAGGCACCTTTGAAATGCAAGGTTACAGGACTCTAAGTCTCTGTCCAGCCTCCAGGAATTTGGCATGCTTGTCACCTGGGGGATGGGCAGGCTTTCACTCCAACCAGTCCTATTGTCTACCATGTGCTCAATGCTAGAGAAAGCTTCTGATTTAGCCAAACAAGCAGAATTTAACTGAATCTCCAAAACTTAAACATCAATGACAAGAATAGAAAACCTTTCTTTGAGTCTTTTAAAGCAGATGTTAAACAAATATCAATACCCATCCTATGTCACAGGCAGAGTTTAGAGGGAGGCAGAAAAAGAGATAGAGAGAACTTTATCTGCCTGAGCACTCATAGAAGTTAGGTAAGTCCTGCAAAATATTCCAAATATATAAGATTGGGCTCAAACTTGAGCAGATTTCCCGAAACAATTTAGACTTGATGAGCAACCAGCTGAGCTGAACTAGAGATCAGTTGTCTCCAAACACCCACAATGGCTGATCTCCTTGACCTATCCCAGTGGATTTATGGAAAATGTAAGCTCCAGGCTAATGGTCACTCACCCTGGTTGGGGATTCAAATCTGTCCTGGTGGATGGAAATAGAGCGCTCGGTCAGGACAAGTTACCTCGGTGGTGTTAGCATTTCTCTAGCCTCAGGTTCCTCCCCCCTGCTAGCAGCCTGCACCTAGGAGAGCTGTAAGTCTGCCAGGACTCCCTTTAAAGGAGTTTGTTGTTCTGGATGAAGCTGTGACAATAGAGCTATAAATGATTTTAACATAGTCTCAACATAGGTCAATCTATCTTTAATAGGCTTATTGAATAATTTCTCCTCAGAGTCTGAGCCATCTGAGTCTTCCTTAATGTCTAGCTCAGTGGGTTCAGTTCTTGTTAATTTTCTCAGCTCTTCCCAGGCAACAGCATATGCTCCCGGGGCTGGGCAACACTCATCAGGTCCCTGTTCAGTTTCTCCAATCGACTGATCGAATTTAATCTATTCATGTCTAGGATCTAAGCAATCTAGGACCAGATACCAAAGAATAATAGCATCCACTGAGGTTTTCTCAGGGCCAGTTGCATCGTAATGTTCCCTTTTTTTTTTTTATTATTTTTTTTTTCAGTTTTCTAGCAAGTTTCTAAGTTATTGGTTCCTTCCTCCAGGAACTGGGGGCATGCTTTCTCAATAAAATAAAAGAAACATTCTAAGTTACTTTGGACAACTTTCACTGCCCGGGCATTAAGCATGCCTTTGGGGGCCTGCATGTATAGCATGCGGCTATTACCTTGTCCCATAATTTATTACTCCCGACGATACTCTCTCCTCCCGCTCTCCTTCCCAACTATTCGGACGTCTTTACCTGAGCAGGGGTCACCTACCATCGATCCCAGGCCTTCAAGTCCCTGTTCCAGGCGCCAAACCTGCCTGACCAGCCGGCAGGGGGACAAGAATCCTGACTGAGGGGCGGCAGGGATACGGAAAAGGAAAAATAAGGCAAGAGAAAAAAGACAAGAGACAAAGATGGGGTACGGGAGGTCTGCAGCCGCAAGGTTGAACCTCAAGACTGCAGCAACAGTTTATTCATAACTTCCAGCTTATGTGCAGTTTTGGAAACAGGGAATAGCATAGGGTTGTTAAAATTCCAGAACACAAAGAGGCTTTGAAGTTTACAACATTTGATTACAGTAAACACAAGGTAACAAAGCAATTCCAGACAGTGGCAGTGGACTTTGCCTTTAGCATATCCTGGCGGTAACAGCACAGCCAGAGGTGATAATGAACCTAGGTGCAAGTTTGGCTCCCGACATCTTGGCGACATCGGCACAGCCAGAGGTCAGGATGAGCTTAGCTGCTAGCTCGGCTCCCGACAATCCCACCCCTGACCATTCTGCTGGGAACGGCTTGGGCCAGGGTCCTAGGCAAATACACTTTCCACCTCCCCTCCTGCTCCATCTTCCCACATCCTGGTTGAACCCGTGTGACACAGCTCCCCACCGCCTCTACCCTTGCCAGTCCTGGAAGTGGCTGGTGTATTGATCCGCCACCTCTCTCACGATCAACCTCATCTCTCTTGCTCAGCGCATAAGGGAGATACAAGGTTAGCAGGTCAGCGAATCTGGGCATCTCCTTTCTGCGCTAGTGTCTGCTTAACTCTTGTCTTCCCTCTTGCCTTGGCCTCTCTGGCCCAGATCCCTGCCTGCTACTTCCTGCTATTGAGCAGCCAAGGATTATACTGGCTAGAGGCAGGAGCTGGCAATCCTGGTGCCGGTGGCTCACAGCCATATGTTTTAGGCTCCTTCAGGAAGCTCGGCTAAGACACCAGGGAAAGGGATATCTGACAATTCCCTGCCGTGACCAAGGCACACTAGCACCCAGCAATGATATTCATAGGCAGCATCATCACTGTCATGCAGATCTCCAAGAGCAGAGGCAGCTTGGCATCAAGTACGGAGACCTTTGTGTAGCGGACAGCACAAGAGGGGAGCCTTCGCCATATGATTGGTTTCCGGGAACTTCAAAAAACAAGTAACGTGTAAACACTTTGAACTCCCTCTGTCCAACCTCATACCTGACACACTCATGCAACCGCACATGAACAAAAAATTCCTCACAGGCGAGCCGACTCTCTCTCTCTCTCTCTCTCTCTTTCTCTCTCTTCCTCCCCGCCACCCCCACATGCTCACTATAACACACTGTGCCGGGTCCTCCTGGATCTACATCCACATACCTATTTGCACATATGCAGACTTAGGCTTAGGAAGCACACTCTTGTACAGCATCAGGAACACACGCATGTAGGCAAGCAGGGGCACACACACGCACACGTGAGCGCACCCAGTACACAGTGGCTTGGAAGGTGCTAAGGGGTTTTCGAGGACTGTGTCCTACTTGCTCAAGTCCAGGGTGTTGTTCTCGAGGTGGGCGCGGCTAAGGAGCCCAGCGCTGCTTACTGGACAGTCCATTGGCACTTGGACCTCCCCTTGCTGTCCTCACCAGTCTCCCATTCCCTGAACCATGCAGCTTCGGAGACCTGGGTAGCAACAAACTCTTCGGGAAAGCAATCAAGGCAGAAATGTCAATGTAACAGGACCACATGATTATGCCCCAGTAGTGCCCCAACCAAGGATGGCATTCGTTAACCCTCAGGTCTACACCCTAAAGCACAGCGCTGCGCGCAGAGAATGGGGCAGGCCTGTGCCCCAGAATCCCTTGCCTCTTCTCCATTCTACTTGGTCCCAGGGTGGTGGGGCGCCCAACCTGGCCTTCCTAGCCACCACCTGCCATCTGCAGCTGAGTTCCTGAGGCTTGTCCCCTGCACACATACCTCCTTTGCTGATAATTCCCTCCGAGTTCTCTCTCCTAACGCTCCTGTCCCTGCCTTGCTGCTCTGGACTGCTTTCAACTCACACATGCCTCTGCGTCACTGCCTCTTTGCCTCTGCCTCTGCTTCCCAATTTCCCCCTCCTCCTCTTGAGGTTCACAGGCTGCACACCTCCCCATGCACCTCTTCACTTCTTCTGGGGAAATTACAACTGCCTCACCCTGGCCTAGCCCTTCTTATCTTCTCCCAATCTCCCTGTGCTCTCACCCTCTGCACACCTGGGATCTCTCAGTCCTCTGGTGAACACCAATCCCCATTTATCTAATCTGTTGTCTGCCTGCTCTGTGCCCAAGCCCCTCTGCTCCTTTTCTGTGCACAGGAGGTTTGTGACAAAGGTAGGAGGGAAGCGGCACTCCTTTCCTGCCTTCTGGTTTTATGACTGACATCCGATTGGTCTGGAAACGGCCTCTGCCCCCTTGGCCAAGACCACCTGAAGACCTTGCCTGGCTTGCTAGGCAGCAGCCCTGTGTTTTTCTGAGCAGGAAGGACTGCACATATGCGACCCACTATGCAGAAAAGCCTCCAGGGGGTGGCCGGATGTTTTGTTTCTCCATTCCTTGCCCACTTTGTTGATGTGTGCTTTCATTTGCATTCCAACAGGAACAGCCTTAAGGGAGGGGTAGTGAGGCTGCTTAGAGGTAGGCAGTTGGTGCTCACAGGCCAGCAGGGCCTCCTGGTGCCTCACTAACAGTGCATTTGCACCTGGGGTGCTGGGAAGCCTCTGGGCAGTGCCCATATGGTTTGGAGCTCTGTGACATGGCCAGGTACTAGGCGCCTCCTGCTGACTTGAGCCAGTGTTCCAACTGGAGTTGCCATAGCAAAAAGGGCACAGGGCCCCTTGGGGGTTTGCTGTAAGTTCTCACTAGTTCTCACAGGCCTTCGGGGATGCACAGGATGTGTAGAGCCGCACATCCCTCCCCTGACCATTCTGCTGGGAACGGCTTGGGCCAGGGTCCTAGGCAAATACACTTTCCACCTCCCCTCCTGCTCCATCTTCCCACATCCTGGTTGAAACCGTGTGACACAGCTCCCCACCGCCTCTGCCCTTGCCAGTCCTGGAAGTGGCTGGTGTATGGATCCGCCACCTCTCTCACAATCAACCTCATCTCTCTTGCTCAGAGCATAAGGGAGATACAAGGTTAGCAGGTCAGCGAATCTGGGCATCTCCTTTCTGCGCTAGTGTCTGCTTAACTCTTGTCTTCCCGCTTGCCTTGGCCTCTCTGGCCCAGATCCCTACCTGCTACTTCCTGCTATTGAGCAGCCAAGGATTATACTGGCTAGAGGCAGGAGCTGGCAATCCTGGTGCCCGTGGCTCACAGCCATATGTTTTAGGCTCCTTCAAGAAGCTCTGCTAAGACACCAGGGAAAGGGATATCTGAACCTTCCCTGCCGAGACCAAGGAACACTAGCACCCAGCAATGATATTCATAGGCAGCATCATCACTGTCATGCAGATCTCCAAGAGCAGAGGCAGCTTGGCATCAAGTACGGAGACCTTTGTGTAGCGGACAGCACAAGAGGGGAGCCTTCGCCATATGATTGGTTTCCGGGAACTTCAAAAAACAAGTAACGTGTAAACACTTTGAACTCCCTCTGTCCAATCTCATACCTGACACACTCATGCAACCGCACATGAACAAAAAATTCCTCACAGGCGAGCAGACTCTCTCTCTCTCTCTTTCTCTCTCTTCCTCCCCGCCACCCCCACATGCTCACTATAACACACTGTGCCGGGTCCTCCTGGATCTACATCCACATACCTATTTGCACATATGCAGACTTAGGCTTAGGAAGTACACTCTTGTACAGCATCAGGAATGCACGCATGTAGGCAAGCAGGGGCACACACACGCACACGTGAGCGCACCCAGTACACAGTGGCTTGGAAGGTGCTAAGGGGTTTTCGAGGACTGTGTCCTACTTGCTCAAGTCCAGGGTGTTGTTCTCGTGGTGGGCGTGGCTAAGGAGCCCAGCGCTGCTTACTGGACAGTCCATTGGCACTTGGGCCTCCCCTTGCTGTCCTCACCAGTCTCCCATTCCCTGAACCATGCAGCTTCGGAGACCTGGGTAGCAACAAACTCTTCGGGAAAGCAATCAAGGCAGAAATGTCAATGTAAAAGGACCACATTATTACGCCCCAGTAGTGCCCCAACCAAGGATGGCATTCGTTACCCCTCAGGTCTACACCCTAAAGCACAGCGCTGCGCGCAGAGAATGGGGCAGGCCTGTGCCCCAGAATCCCTTGCCTCTTCTCCCTTCTACTTGGTCCCAGGGTGGTGGGGCGCCCAACCTGGCCTTCCTAGCCACCACCTGCCATCTGCAGCTGAGTTCCTGAGGCTTGTCCCCTGCACACATACCTCCTTTGCTGATAACTCCCTCCGAGTTCTCTCTCCTAGCCCTCCTGTCCCTGCCTTGCTGCTCTGGACTGCTTTCAACTCACAAATGCCTCTGCGTCACTGCATCTTTGCCTCTGCCTCTGCTTCCCAATTTCCCCCTCCTCCTCTTGAGGTTCACAGGCTGCACACCTCCCCATGCACCTCTTCACTTCTGCTGGGGAAATTACAACTGCCTCACCCTGGCCTAGCCCTTCTTATCTTCTCCAAATCTCCCTCTGCTCTCACCCTCTGCACACCTGGGATCTCTCAGTCCTCTGGTGAACACCAATCCCCATTTATCTCATCTGTTGTCTGCCTGCTCTGTGCCCAAGCCCCTCTGCTCCTTTTCTGTGCACAGGAGGTTTGTGACAAAGGTAGGAGGGAAGCGGCACTCCTTTCCTGCCTTCTGGTTTTATGACTGACATCCGATTGGTCTGGAAACGGCCTCTGCCCCCTTGGCCAAGACCACCTGAAGCCCTTGCCTGGCTTGCTAGGCAGCAGCCCTGTGTTTTTCTGAGCAGGAAGGACTGCACATATGCGACCCACTATGCAGAAAAGCCTCCAGGGGGTGGCCGGATGTTTTGTTTCTCCATTCCTTGCCCACTTTGTTGATGTGTGCTTTCATTTGCATTCCAACAGGAACAGCCTTAAGGGAGGGGTAGTGAGGCTGCTTAGAGGTAGGCAGTTGGTGCTCACAGGCCAGCAGGGCCTCCTGGTGCCTCACTAACAGTGCATTTGCACCTGGGGTGCTGGGAAGCCTCTGGGCAGTGCCCATATGGTTTGGAGCTCTGTGACATGGCCAGGTACTAGGCGCCTCCTGCTGACTTGAGCCAGTGTTCCAACTGGAGTTGCCATAGCAAAAAGGGCACAGGGCCCTTTGGGGGTTTGCTGTAAGTTCTCACTAGTTCTCACAGGCCTTCGGGGATGCACAGGATGTGTAGAGCCGCACATCCCTCCCCTGACCATTCTGCTGGGAACGGCTTGGGCCAGGGTCCTAGGCAAATACACTTTCCACCTCCCCTCCTGCTCCATCTTCCCACATTCTGGTTGAACCCGTGTGACACAGCTCCCCACCGCCTCTGCCCTTGCCAGTCCTGGAAGTGGCTGGTGTATGGATCCGCCACCTCTCTCACAATCAACCTCATCTCTCTTGCTCAGAGCATAAGGGAGATACAAGGTTAGCAGGTCAGCGAATCTGGGCATCTCCTTTCTGCGCTAGTGTCTGCTTAACTCTTGTCTTCCCGCTTGCCTTGGCCTCTCTGGACCAGATCCCTGCCTGCTACTTCCTGCTATTGAGCAGGCAAGGATTATACTGGCTAGAGGCAGGAGCTGGCAATCCTGGTGCCCGTGGCTCACAGCCATATGTTTTAGTCTCCTTCAGGAAGCTCTGCTAAGACACCAGGGAAAGGGATATCTGACCCTTCCCTGCCCTGACCAAGGCACACTAGCACCCAGCACTGATATTCGTAGACAGCATCATCACTGTCATGCAGATCTCCAAGAGCAGAGGCAGCTTGGCATCAAGTACGGAGACCTTTGTGTAGCAGACAGCACAAGAGGGGAGCCTTCGCCATATGATTGGTTTCCGGGAACTTCAAAAAACAAGTAACGTGTAAACACTTTGAACTCCCTCTGTCCAACCTCATACCTGAACACACTCATGCAACCGCACATGAACAAAAAATTCCTCACAGGCGAGCCGACTCTCTCTCTCTCTCTTTCTCTCTCTTCCTCCCCGCCACCCCCACATGCTCACTATAACGCACTGTGCCGGGTCCTCCTGGATCTACATCCACATACCTATTTGCACATATGCAGACTTAGGCTTAGGAAGCACACTCTTGTACAGCATCAGGAACGCACGCATGTAGGCAAGCAGGGGCACACACACGCACACGTGAGCGCACCCAGTACACAGTGGCTTGGAAGGTGCTAAGGGGTTTTCGAGGACTGTGTCCTACTTGCTCAAGTCCAGGGTTTTGTTCTCGTGGTGGGCGTGGCTAAGGAGCCCAGCGCTGCTTACTGGACAGTCCATTGGCACTTGGGCCTCCCCTTGCTGTCCTCACCAGTCTCCCATTCCCTGAACCATGCAGCTTCGGAGACCTGGGTAGCAACAAACTCTTCGGGAAAGCAATCAAGGCAGAAATGTCAATGTAACAGGACCACGTGATTACGCCCCAGTAGTGCCCCAACCAAGGATGGCATTCGTTACCCCTCAGGTCTACACCCTAAAGCACAGCGCTGCGCGCAGAGAATGGGGCAGGCCTGTGCCCCAGAATCCCTTGCCTCTTCTCCCTTCTACTTGGTCCCAGGGTGGTGGGGCGCCCAACCTGGCCTTCCTAGCCACCACCTGCCATCTGCAGCTGAGTTCCTGAGGCTTGTCCCCTGCACACATACCTCCTTTGCTGATAACTCCCTCCGAGTTCTCTCTCCTAGCCCTCCTGTCCCTGCCTTGCTGCTCTGGACTGCTTTCAACTCACACATGCCTCTGCGTCACTGCCTCTTTGCCTGTGCCTCTGCTTGCCAATTTCCCCCTCCTCCTCTTGAGGTTCACAGGCTGCACACCTCCCCATGCACCTCTTCACTTCTTCTGGGGAAATTACAACTGCCTCACCCTGGCCTAGCCCTTCTTATCTTCTCCCAATCTCCCTCTGCTTTCACCCTCTGCACACCTGGGATCTCTCAGTCCTCTGGTGAACACCAATACCCATTTATCTAATCTGTTGTCTGCCTGCTCTGTGCCCAAGCCCCTCTGCTCCTTTTCTGTGCACAGGAGGTTTGTGACAAAGGTAGGAGGGAAGCGGCACTCCTTTCCTGCCTTCTGGTTTTATGACTGACATCCGATTGGTCTGGAAACGGCCTCTGCCCCCTTGGCCAAGACCACCTGAAGACCTTGCCTGGCTTGCTAGGCAGCAGCCCTGTGTTTTTCTGAGCAGGAAGGACTGCACATATGCGACCCACTATGCAGAAAAGCCTCCAGGGGGTGGCCGGATGTTTTGTTTCTCCATTCCTTGCCCACTTTGTTGATGTGTGCTTTCATTTGCATTCCAACAGGAACAGCCTTAAGGGAGGGGTAGTGAGGCTGCTTAGAGGTAGGCAGTTGGTGCTCACAGGCCAGCAGGGCCTCCTGGTGCCTCACTAACAGTGCATTTGCACCTGGGGTGCTGGGAAGCCTCTGGGCAGTGCCCATATGGTTTGGAGCTCTGTGACATGGCCAGGTACTAGGCGCCTCCTGCTGACTTGAGCCAGTGTTCCAACTGGAGTTGCCATAGCAAAAAGGGCACAGGGCCCCTTGGGGGTTTGCTGTAAGTTCTCACTAGTTCTCACAGGCCTTCGGGGATGCACAGGATGTGTAGAGCCGCACATCCCTCCCCTGACCATTCTGCTGGGAACGGCTTGGGCCAGGGTCCTAGGCAAATACACTTTCCACCACCCCTCCTGCTCCATCTTCCCACATCCTGGTTGAACCCGTGTGACACAGCTCCCCACCGCCTCTGCCCTTGCCAGTCCTGGAAGTGGCTGGTGTATGGATCTGCCACCTCTCTCACAATCAACCTCATCTCTCTTGCTCAGAGCATAAGGGAGATACAAGGTTAGCAGGTCAGCGAATCTGGGCATCTCCTTTCTGTGCTAGTGTCTGCTTAACTCTTATCTTCCCGCTTGCCTTTGCCTCTCTGGCCCAGATCCCTGCCTGCTACTTCCTGCTATTGAGCAGCCAAGGATTATACTGGCTAGAGGCAGGAGCTGGCAATCCTGGTGCCCGTGGCTCACAGCCATATGTTTTAGGCTCCTTCAGGAAGCTCTGCTAAGACACCAGGGAAAGGGATATCTGACCCTTCCCTGCCGTGACCAAGGCACACTAGCACCCAGCAATGATATTCATAGGCAGCATCATCACTGTCATGCAGATCTCCAAGAGCAGAGGCAGCTTGGCATCAAGTACGGAGACCTTTGTGTAGCGGACAGCACAAGAGGGGAGCCTTCGCCATATGATTGGTTTCCGGGAACTTCAAAAAACAAGTAACGTGTAAACACTTTGAACTCCCTCTGTCCAACCTCATACCTGACACACTCCTGCAACCGCACATGAACAAAAAATTCCTCACAGGCGAGCCGACTCTCTCTCTCTCTCTTTCTCTCTCTTCCTCCCCGCCACCCCCACATGCTCACTATAACACACTGTGCCGGGTCCTCCTGGATCTACATCCACATACCTATTTGCACATATGCAGACTTAGGCTTAGGAAGCACACTCTTGTACAGCATCAGGAACGCACACATGTAGGCAAGCAGGGGCACTCACACGCACACGTGAGCACACCCAGTACACAGTGGCTTGGAAGGTGCTAAGGGGTTTTCGAGGACTGTGTCCTACTTGCTCAAGTCCAGGGTTTTGTTCTCGTGGTGGGCGTGGCTAAGGAGCCCAGCGCTGCTTACTGGACAGTCCATTGGCACTTGGGCCTCCCCTTGCTGTCCTCACCAGTCTCCCATTCCCTGAACCATGCAGCTTCGGAGACCTGGGTAGCAACAAACTCTTCGGGAAAGCAATCAAGGCAGAAATGTCAATGTAACAGGACCACGTGATTACGCCCCAGTAGTGCCCCAACCAAGGATGGCATTCGTTACCCCTCAGGTCTACACCCTAAAGCACAGCGCTGCGCGCAGAGAATGGGGCAGGCCTGTGCCCCAGAATCCCTTGCCTCTTCTCCCTTCTACTTGGTCCCAGGGTGGTGGGGCGCCCAACCTGGCCTTCCTAGCCACCACCTGCCATCTGCAGCTGAGTTCCTGAGGCTTGTCCCCTGCACACATACCTCCTTTGCTGATAAGTCCCTCCGAGTTCTCTCTCCTAGCCCTCCTGTCCCTGCCTTGCTGCTCTGGACTGCTTTCAACTCACACATGCCTCTGCGTCACTGCATCTTTGCCTGTGCCTCTGCTTCCCAATTTCCCCCTCCTCCTCTTGAGGTTCACAGGCTGCACACCTCCCCATGCACCTCTTCACTTCTTCTGGGGAAATTACAACTGCCTCACCCTGGCCTAGCCCTTCTTATCTTCTCCCAATCTCCCTCTGCTTTCACCCTCTGCACACCTGGGATCTCTCAGTCCTCTGGTGAACACCAATCCCCATTTATCTAATCTGTTGTCTGCCTGCTCTGTGCCCAAGCCCCTCTGCTCCTTTTCTGTGCACAGGAGGTTTGTGACAAAGGTAGGAGGGAAGCGGCACTCCTTTCCTGCCTTCTGGTTTTATGACTGACATCCGATTGGTCTGGAAACGGCCTCTGCCCCCTTGGCCAAGACCACCTGAAGACCTTGCCTGGCTTGCTAGGCAGCAGCCCTGTGTTTTTCTGAGCAGGAAGGACTGCACATATGCGACCCACTATGCAGAAAAGCCTCCAGGGGGTGGCCGGATGTTTTGTTTCTCCATTCCTTGCCCACTTTGTTGATGTGTGCTTTCATTTGCATTCCAACAGGAACAGCCTTAAGGGAGGGGTAGTGAGGCTGCTTAGAGGTAGGCAGTTGGTGCTCACAGGCCAGCAGGGCCTCCTGGTGCCTCACTAACAGTGCATTTGCACCTGGGGTGCTGGGAAGCCTCTGGGCAGTGCCCATATGGTTTGGAGCTCTGTGACATGGCCAGGTACTAGGCGCCTCCTGGTGACTTGAGCCAGTGTTCCAACTGGAGTTGCCATAGCAAAAAGGGCACAGGGCCCCTTGTGGGTTTGCTGTAAGTTCTCACTAGTTCTCACAGGCCTTCGGGGATGCACAGGATGTGTAGAGCCGCACATCCCTCCCCTGACCATTCTGCTGGGAACGGCTTGGGCCAGGGTCCTAGGCAAATACACTTTCCACCACCCCTCCTGCTCCATCTTCCCATATCCTGGTTGAACCCGTGTGACACAGCTCCCCACCGCCTCTGCCCTTGCCAGTGCTGGAAGTGGCTGGTGTATGGATCTGCCACCTCTCTCACAATCAACCTCATCTCTCTTGCTCAGAGCATAAGGGAGATACAAGGTTAGCAGGTCAGCGAATCTGGGCATCTCCTTTCTGCGCTAGTGTCTGCTTAACTCTTGTCTTCCCGCTTGCCTTGGCCTCATTGGCCCAGATCCCTGCCTGCTACTTCCTGCTATTGAGCAGCCAAGGATTATACTGGCTAGAGGCAGGAGCTGGCAATCCTGGTGCCCGTGGCTCACAGCCATATGTTTTAGGCTCCTTCAGGAAGCTCTGCTAAGACACCAGGGAAAGGGATATCTGACCCTTCCCTGCCGTGACCAAGGCACACTAGCACCCAGCAATGATATTCATAGGCAGCATCATCACTGTCATACAGATCTCCAAGAGCAGAGGCAGCTTGGCATCAAGTACGGAGACCTTTGTGTAGCGGACAGCACAAGAGGGGAGCCTTCGCCATATGATTGGTTTCCGGGAACTTCAAAAAACAAGTAACGTGTAAACACTTTGAACTCCCTCTGTCCAACCTCATACCTGACACACTCATGCAACCGCACATGAACAAAAAATTCCTCACAGGCGAGCAGACTCTCTCTCTCTCTCTTTCTCTCTCTTCCTCCCCGCCACCCCCACATGCTCACTATAACACACTGTGCCGGGTCCTCCTGGATCTACATCCACATACCTATTTGCACATATGCAGACTTAGGCTTAGGAAGCACACTCTTGTACAGCATCAGGAACGCACGCATGTAGGCAAGCAGGGGCACACACACGCACACGTGAGCGCACCCAGTACACAGTGGCTTGGAAGGTGCTAAGGGGTTTTCAAGGACTGTGTCCTACTTGCTCAAGTCCAGGGTTTTGTTCTCGTGGTGGGCGTGGCTAAGGAGCCCAGCGCTGCTTACTGGACAGTCCATTGGCACTTGGGCCTCCCCTTGCTGTCCTCACCAGTCTCCCATTCCCTGAACCATGCAGCTTCGGAGACCTGGGTAGCAACAAACTCTTCGGGAAAGCAATCAAGGCAGAAATGTCAATGTAACAGGACCACATTATTACGCCCCAGTAGTGCCCCAACCAAGGATGGCATTCGTTACCCCTCAGGTCTACACCCTAAAGCACAGCGCTGCGCGCAGAGAATGGGGCAGGCCTGTGCCCCAGAATCCCTTGCCTCTTCTCCCTTCTACTTGGTCCCAGGGTGGTGGGGCGCCCAACCTGGCCTTCCTAGCCACCACCTGCCATCTGCAGCTGAGTTCCTGAGGCTTGTCCCCTGCACACATACCTCCCTTGCTGATAACTCCCTCCGAGTTCTCTCTCCTAGCCCTCCTGTCCCTGCCTTGCTGCTCTGGACTGCTTTCAACTCACAAATGCCTCTGCGTCACTGCCTCTTTGCCTCTGCCTCTGCTTCCCAATTTCCCCATCCTCCTCTTGAGGTTCACAGGCTGCACACCTCCCCATGCACCTCTTCACTTCTGCTGGGGGAAATTACAACTGCCTCACCCTGGCCTAGCCCTTCTTATCTTCTCCAAATCTCCCTCTGCTCTCACCCTCTGCACACCTGGGATCTCTCAGTCCTCTGGTGAACACCAATCCCCATTTATCTAATCTGTTGTCTGCCTGCTCTGTGCCCAAGCCCCTCTGCTCCTTTTCTGTGCACAGGAGGTTTGTGACAAAGGTAGGAGGGAAGCGGCACTCCTTTCCTGCCTTCTGGTTTTATGACTGACATCCGATTGGTCTGGAAACGGCCTCTGCCCCCTTGGCCAAGACCACCTGAAGCCCTTGCCTGGCTTGCTAGGCAGCAGCCCTGTGTTTTTCTGAGCAGGAAGGACTGCACATATGCGACCCACTATGCAGAAAAGCCTCCAGGGGGTGGCCGGATGTTTTGTTTCTCCATTCCTTGCCCACTTTGTTGATGTGTGCTTTCATTTGCATTCCAACAGGAACAGCCTTAAGGGAGGGGTAGTGAGGCTGCTTAGAGGTAGGCAGTTGGTGCTCACAGGCCAGCAGGGCCTCCTGGTGCCTCACTAACAGTGCATTTGCACCTGGGGTGCTGGGAAGCCTCTGGGCAGTGCCCATATGGTTTGGAGCTCTGTGACATGGCCAGGTACTAGGCGCCTCCTGCTGACTTGAGCCAGTGTTCCAACTGGAGTTGCCATAGCAAAAAGGGCACAGGGCCCTTTGGGGGTTTGCTGTAAGTTCTCACTAGTTCTCACAGGCCTTCGGGGATGCACAGGATGTGTAGAGCCGCACATCCCTCCCCTGACCATTCTGCTGGGAACGGCTTGGGCCAGGGTCCTAGGCAAATACACTTTCCACCTCCCCTCCTGCTCCATCTTCCCACATTCTGGTTGAACCCGTGTGACACAGGTCCCCACCGCCTCTGCCCTTGCCAGTCCTGAAAGTGGCTGGTGTATGGATCCGCCACCTCTCTCACAATCAACCTCATCTCTCTTGCTCAGAGCATAAGGGAGATACAAGGTTAGCAGGTCAGCGAATCTGGGCATCTCCTTTCTGCGCTAGTGTCTGCTTAACTCTTGTCTTCCCGCTTGCCTTGGCCTCTCTGGCCCAGATCCCTGCCTGCTACTTCCTGCTATTGAGCAGCCAAGGATTATACTGGCTAGAGGCAGGAGCTGGCAATCCTGGTGCCCGTGGCTCACAGCCATATGTTTTAGTCTCCTTCAGGAAGCTCTGCTAAGACACCAGGGAAAGGGATATCTGACCCTTCCCTGCCCTGACCAAGGCACACTAGCACCCAGCACTGATATTCGTAGACAGCATCATCACTGTCATGCAGATCTCCAAGAGCAGAGGCAGCTTGGCATCAAGTACGGAGACCTTTGTGTAGCAGACAGCACAAGAGGGGAGCCTTCGCCATATGATTGGTTTCCGGGAACTTCAAAAACAAGTAACGTGTAAACACTTTGAACTCCCTCTGTCCATCCTCATACCTGAACACACTCATGCAACCGCACATGAACAAAAAATTCCTCACAGGCGAGCCGACTCTCTCTCTCTCTCTTTCTCTCTCTTCCTCCCCGCCACCCCCACATGCTCACTATAACGCACTGTGCCGGGTCCTCCTGGATCTACATCCACATACCTATTTGCACATATGCAGACTTAGGCTTAGGAAGCACACTCTTGTACAGCATCAGGAACGCACGCATGTAGGCAAGCAGGGGCACACACACGCACACGTGAGCGCACCCCGTACACAGTGGCTTGGAAGGTGCTAAGGGGTTTTCGAGGACTGTGTCCTACTTGCTCAAGTCCAGGGTTTTGTTCTCGTGGTGGGCGTGGCTAAGGAGCCCAGCGCTGCTTACTGGACAGTCCATTGGCACTTGGGCCTCCCCTTGCTGTCCTCACCAGTCTCCCATTCCCTGAACCATGCAGCTTGGGAGACCTGGGTAGCAACAAACTCTTCGGGAAAGCAATCAAGGCAGAAATGTCAATGTAACAGGACCACGTGATTACGCCCCATTAGTGCCCCAACCAAGGATGGCATTCGTTACCCCTCAGGTCTACACCCTAAAGCACAGCGCTGCGCGCAGAGAATGGGGCAGGCCTGTGCCCCAGAATCCCTTGCCTCTTCTCCCTTCTACTTGGTCCCAGGGTGGTGGGGCGCCCAACCTGGCCTTCCTAGCCACCACCTGCCATCTGCAGCTGAGTTCCTGAGGCTTGTCCCCTGCACACATACCTCCTTTGCTGATAAGTCCCTCCGAGTTCTCTCTCCTAGCCCTCCTGTCCCTGCCTTGCTGCTCTGGAATGCTTTCAACTCACACATGCCTCTGCGTCACTGCATCTTTGCCTGTGCCTCTGCTTCCCAATTTCCCCCTCCTCCTCTTGAGGTTCACAGGCTGCACACCTCCCCATGCACCTCTTCACTTCTTCTGGGAAATTACAACTGCCTCACCCTGGCCTAGCCCTTCTTATCTTCTCCCAATCTCCCTCTGCTTTCACCCTCTGCACACCTGGGATCTCTCAGTCCTCTGGTGAACACCAATCCCCATTTATCTAATCTGTTGTCTGCCTGCTCTGTGCCCAAGCCCCTCTGCTCCTTTTCTGTGCACAGGAGGTTTGTGACAAAGGTAGGAGGGAAGCGGCACTCCTTTCCTGCCTTCTGGTTTTATGACTGACATCCGATTGGTCTGGAAACGGCCTCTGCCCCCTTGGCCAAGACCACCTGAAGACCTTGCCTGGCTTGCTAGGCAGCAGCCCTGTGTTTTTCTGAGCAGGAAGGACTGCACATATGCGACCCACTATGCAGAAAAGCCTCCAGGGGGTGGCCGGATGTTTTGTTTCTCCATTCCTTGCCCACTTTGTTGATGTGTGCTTTCATTTGCATTCCAACAGGAACAGCCTTAAGGGAGGGGTAGTGAGGCTGCTTAGAGGTAGGCAGTTGGTGCTCACAGGCCAGCAGGGCCTCCTGGTGCCTCACTAACAGTGCATTTGCACCTGGGGTGCTGGGAAGCCTCTGGGCAGTGCCCATATGGTTTGGAGCTCTGTGACATGGCCAGGTACTAGGCGCCTCCTGCTGACTTGAGCCAGTGTTCCAACTGGAGTTGCCATAGCAAAAAGGGCACAGGGCCCCTTGGGGGTTTGCTGTAAGTTCTCACTAGTTCTCACAGGCCTTCGGGGATGCACAGGATGTGTAGAGCCGCACATCCCTCCCCTGACCATTCTGCTGGGAACGGCTTGGGCCAGGGTCCTAGGCAAATACACTTTCCACCACCCCTCCTGCTCCATCTTCCCACATCCTGGTTGAACCCGTGTGACACAGCTCCCCACCGCCTCTGCCCTTGCCAGTGCTGGAAGTGGCTGGTGTATGGATCTGCCACCTCTCTCACAATCAACCTCATCTCTCTTGCTCAGAGCATAAGGGAGATACAAGGTTAGCAGGTCAGCGAATCTGGGCATCTCCTTTCTGCGCTAGTGTCTGCTTAACTCTTGTCTTCCCGCTTGCCTTGGCCTCATTGGCCCAGATCTCTGCCTGCTACTTCCTGCTATTGAGCAGCCAAGGATTATACTGGCTAGAGGCAGGAGCTGGCAATCCTGGTGCCCGTGGCTCACAGCCATATGTTTTAGGCTCCTTCAGGAAGCTCTGCTAAGACACCAGGGAAAGGGATATCTGACCCTTCCCTGCCGTGACCAAGGCACACTAGCACCCAGCAATGATATTCATAGGCAGCATCATCACTGTCATGCAGATCTCCAAGAGCAGAGGCAGCTTGGCATCAAGTACGGAGACCTTTGTGTAGCGGACAGCACAAGAGGGGAGCCTTCGCCATATGATTGGTTTCCGGGAACTTCAAAAAACAAGTAACGTGTAAACACTTTGAACTCCCTCTGTCCAACCTCATACCTGACACACTCCTGCAACCGCACATGAACAAAAAATTCCTCACAGGCGAGCCGACTCTCTCTCTCTCTCTTTCTCTCTCTTCCTCCCCGCCACCCCCACATGCTCACTATAACACACTGTGCCGGGTCCTCCTGGATCTACATCCACATACCTATTTGCACATATGCAGACTTAGGCTTAGGAAGCACACTCTTGTACAGCATCAGGAACGCACACATGTAGGCAAGCAGGGGCACTCACACGCACACGTGAGCACACCCAGTACACAGTGGCTTGGAAGGTGCTAAGGGGTTTTCGAGGACTGTGTCCTACTTGCTCAATCCAGGGTGTTGTTCTTGTGGTGGGCGTGGCTAAGGATCCCAGCGCTGCTTACTGGACAGTCCATTGGCACTTGGGCCTCCCCCTGCTGTCCTCACCAGTCTCCCATTCCCTGAACCATGCAGCTTCGGAGACCTGGGTAGCAACAAACTCTTCGGGAAAGCAATCAAGGCAGAAATGTCAATGTAACAGGACCACATGATTACGCCCCAGTAGTGCCCCAACCAAGGATGGCATTCGTTACCCCTCAGGTCTACACCCTAAAGCACAGCGCTGCGCGCAGAGAATGGGGCAGGCCTGTGCCCCAGAATCCCTTGCCTCTTCTCCCTTCTACTTGGTCCCAGGGTGGTGGGGCGCCCAACATGGCCTTCCTAGCCACCACCTGCCATCTGCAGCTGAGTTCCTGAGGCTTGTCCCCTGCACACATACCTCCTTTGCTGATAACTCCCTCCGAGTTCTCTCTCCTAGCCCTCCTGTCCCTGCCTTGCTGCTCTGGACTGCTTTCAACTCACACATGCCTCTGTGTCACTGCCTCTTTGCCTCTGCCTCTGCTTCCCAATTTCCCCCTCCTCCTCTTGAGGTTCACAGGCTGCACACCTCCCCATGCACCTCTTCACTTCTTCTGGGGAAATTACAACTGCCTCACCCTGGCCTAGCCCTTCTTATCTTCTCCAAATCTCCCTCTGCTCTCACCCTCTGCAAAACTGGGATCTCTCAGTCCTCTGGTGAACACCAATCCCCATTTATCTAATCTGTAGTCTGCCTGCTCTGTGCCCAAGCCCCTCTGCTCCTTTTCTGTGCACAGGAGGTTTGTGACAAAGGTAGGAGGGAAGCGGCACTCCTTTCCTGCCTTCTGGTTTTATGACTGACATCCGATTGTTCTAGAAACGGCCTCTGGCCCCTTGGCCAAGACCACCTGAAGACCTTGCCTGGCTTGCTAGGCAGCAGCCCTGTGTTTTTCTGAGCAGGAAGGACTGCACATATGCGACCCACTATGCAGAAAAGCCTCCAGGGGATGGCCGGATGTTTTGTTTCTCCATTCCTTGCCCACTTTGTTGATGTGTGCTTTCATTTGCATTCCAACAGGAACAGCCTTAAGGGAGGGGTAGTGAGGCTGCTTAGAGGTAGGCAGTTGGTGCTCACAGGCCAGCAGGGCCTCCTGGTGCCTCACTAACAGTGCATTTGCACCTGGGGTGCTGGGAAGCCTCTGGGCAGTGCCCATATGGTTTGGAGCTCTGTGACATGGCCAGGTACTAGGCGCCTCCTGCTGACTTGAGCCAGTGTTCCAACTGGAGTTGCCAGAACAAAAAGGGCACAGGGCCCCTTGGGGGTTTGCTGTAAGTTCTCACTAGTTCTCACAGGCCTTCGGGGATGCACAGGATGTGCAGAGCCGCACATCCCTCCCCTGACCATTCTGCTGGGAACGGCTTGGGCCAGGGTCCTAGGCAAATAAACTTTCCACCTCCCCTCCTGCTCCATCTTCCCACATCCTGGTTGAACCCGTGTGACACAGCTCCCCACCGCCTCTGCCCTTGCCAGTCCTGGAAGTGGCTGGTGTATGGATCTGCCACCTCTCTCACAATCAACCTCATCTCTCTTGCACAGAGCATAAGGGAGATACAAGGTTAGCAGGTCAGCGTATCTGGGCATCTCCTTTCTGCGCTAGTGTCTGCTTAACTCTTGTCTTCCGCTTGCCTTGGCCTCTCTGGCCCAGATCCCTGCCTGCTACTTCCTGCTATTGAGCAGCCAAGGATTATACTGGCTAGAGGCAGGAGCTGGCAATCCTGGAGCCCGAGACTCACAGCGATATGTTTTAGGCTCCTTCAGGAAGCTCTGCTAAGACACCAGGGAAAGGGATATCTGATCCTTCCCTGCCGTAACCAAGGCACACTAGCACCCAGCAATGATATTCATAGGCAGCATCATCACTGTCATGCAGATCTCCAAGAGCAGAGACAGCTTGGCATCAAGTACGGAGACCTTTGTGTAGAGGACAGCACAAGAGGGGAGCCTTCGCCATATGATTGCTTTCCGGGAACTTCAAAAAACAAGTAACGTGTAAACACTTTGAACTCCCTCTGTCCAACCTCATACCTGACACACTCATGCAACCGCACATGTACGAAAAATTCCTCACAGGCGAGCCGACTCTCTCTCTCTCTCTTTCTCTCTCTTCCTCCCCGCCACCCCCACATGCTCACAATAACACACTGTGCCGGGTCCTCCTGGATCTACATCCACATACCTATTTGCACATATGCAGACTTAGGCTTAGGAAGCACACTCTTGTACAGCATCAGGAACACACGCATGTAGGCAAGCAGGGGCACACACACGCACAAGTGAGCGCACCCAGTACACAGTGGCTTGGAATGTGCTAAGGGGTTTGCGAGGACTGTGTCCTACTTGCTCAAGTCCAGGGTGTTGTTCTTGTGGTGGGCGTGGCTAAGGAGCCCAGCGCTGCTTACTGGACAGTCCATTGGCACTTGGGCCTCCCCTTGCTGTCCTCACCAGTCTCCCATTCCCTGAACCATGCAGCTTCGGAGACCTGGGTAGCAACAAACTCTTCGGGAAAGCAATCAAGGCAGAAATGTCAATGTAACAGGACCACATGATTACGCCCCAGTAGTGCCCCAACCAAGGATGGCATTCGTTACCCCTCAGGTCTACACCCTAAAGCACAGCGCTGCGCGCAGAGAATGGGGCAGGCCTGTGCCCCAGAATCCCTTGCCTCTTCTCCCTTCTACTTGGTCCCAGGGTGGTGGGGCGCCCAACATGGCCTTCCTAGCCACCACCTGCCATCTGCAGCTGAGTTCCTGAGGCTTGTCCCCTGCACACATACCTCCTTTGCTGATAACTCCCTCCGAGTTCTCTCTCCTAGCCCTCCTGTCCCTGCCTTGCTGCTCTGGACTGCTTTCAACTCACACATGCCTCTGCGTCACTGCCTCTTTGCCTCTGCCTCTGCTTCCCAATTTCCCCCTCCTCCTCTTGAGGTTCACAGGCTGTACACCTCCCCATGCACCTCTTCACTTCTTCTGGGAAAATTACAGCTGCCTCACCCTGGCCTAGCCCTTCTTATCTTCTCCAAATCTCCCTCTGCTCTCACCCTCTGCACACCTGGGATCTCTCAGTCCTCTGGTGAACACCAATCCCCATTTATCTAATCTGTTGTCTGCCTGCTCTGTGCCCAAGCCCCTCTGCTCCTTTTCTGTGCACAGGAGGTTTGTGAAAAAGGTAGGAGGGAAGCGGCACTCCTTTCCTGCCTTCTGGTTTTATGACTGACATCCGATTGTCTGGAAACGGCCTCTGCCCCCTTGGCCAAGACCACCTGAAGCCCTTGCCTGGCTTGCTAGGCAGCAGCCCTGTGTTTTTCTGAGCAGGAAGGACTGCACATATGCGACCCACTATGCAGAAAAGCCTCCAGGGGGTGGCCGGATGTTTTGTTTCTCCATTCCTTGCCCACTTTGTTGATGTGTGCTTTCATTTGCATTCCAAAAGGAACAGCCTTAAGGGAGGGGTAGTGAGGCTGCTTAGAGGTAGGCAGTTGGTGCTCACAGGCCAGCAGGGCCTCCTGGTGCCTCACTAACAGTGCATTTGCACCTGGGGTGCTGGGAAGCCTCTGGGCAGTGCCCATATGGTTTGGAGCTCTGTGACATGGCCAGGTACTAGGCGCCTCCTGCTGACTTGAGCCAGTGTTCCAACTGGAGTTGCCATAGCAAAAAGGGCACAGGGCCCCTTGGGGGTTTGCTGTAAGTTCTCACTAGTTCTCACAGGCCTTCGGGGATGCACAGGATGTGTAGAGCCGCACAACCCTCCCCTGACCATTCTGCTGGGAACGGCTTGGGCCAGGGTCCTAGGCAAATACACTTTCCACCTCCCCTCCTGCTCCATCTTCCCACATCCTGGTTGAACCCGTGTGACACAGCTCCCCACGGCCTCTGCCCTTGCCAGTCCTGGAAGTGGCTGGTGTATGGATCCGCCACCTCTCTCACAATCAACCTCATCTCTCTTGCTCAGAGCATAAGGGAGAAACAAGGTTAGCAGGTCAGCGAATCTGGGCATCTCCTTTCTGCGCTAGTGTCTGCTTAACTCTTGTCTTCCCGCTTGCCTTGGCCTCTCTGTCCCAGATCCCTGCCTGCTACTTCCTGCTATTGAGCAGCCAAGGATTATACTGGCTAGAGGCAGGAGCTGGCAATCCTGGTGCCCGTGGCTCACAGCCAAATGTTTTAGGCTCCTTCAGGAAGCTCTGCTAAGACACCAGGGAAAGGGATATCTGACCCTTCCTTGCCGTGACCAAGGCACACTAGCACCCAGCAATGATATTCATAGGCAGCATCATCACTGTCATGCAGATCTCCAAGAGCAGAGGCAGCTTGGCATCAAGTACAGAGACCTTTGTGTAGCGGACAGCACAAGAGGGGAGCCTTCGCCCTATGATTGGTTTCCGGGAACTTCAAAAAACAAGTAACGTGTAAACACTTTGAACTCCCTCTGTCCAACCTCATACCTGACACACTCATGCAACCGCACATGAACAAAAAATTCCTCACAGGCGAGCCGACTCTCTCTCTCTCTCTTTCTCTCTCTTCCTCCCCGCCACCCCCACATCCTCACTATAACACACTGTGCCGGGTCCTCCTGGATCTACATCCACATACCTATTTGCACATATGCAGACTTAGGCTTAGGAAGCACACTCTTGTACAGCATCAGGAACGCACGCATGTAGGCAAGCAGGGGCACACACACGCAATCGTGAGCGCATCCAGTACACAGTGGCTTGGAAGGTGCTAAGGGGTTTTCGAGGACTGTGTCCTACTTGCTCAAGTCCAGGGTGTTGTTCTTGTGGTGGGCGTGGCTAAGGAGCCCAGCGCTGCTTACTGGACAGTCCATTGGCACTTGGGCCTCCCCCTGCTGTCCTCACCAGTCTCCCATTCCCTGAACCATGCAGCTTCGGAGACCTGGGTAGCAACAAACTCTTCGGGAAAGCAATCAAGGCAGAAATGTCAATGTAACAGGACCACATGATTACGCCCCAGTAGTGCCCCAACCAAGGATGGCATTCGTTACCCCTCAGGTCTACACCCTAAAGCACAGCGCTGCGCGCAGAGAATGGGGCAGGCCTGT